>NW_027185809.1:43803504-43824339 GCF_028583685.1 Petaurus breviceps papuanus
TTGGCAGCTCAGGGGGCAGGTCTCAAAAGTCCAAGGCAATTCAAAGCAGCCACCAGCAATTCTCTTAGTCTCTCTCTCTCCACGAGGTGCTTCTTCCAAAAAGATCTTCCACCTCTCTCTTATCTCTCCAAATCTACATCACCAGCTCCTCCCAGTTCAGGACTTTCTTTTCACATCAACAAGCCCATCCCACAGATGGGATTAACAAACTCTGGGTTTTAATACAATCAATTTGAAAACCAAGCCAATACAGGGGAATCTTTAATTGCCATTACTATCACACCATCATCACAATTATCATCATTATTTTCACTCACTGAGTGCCTGCCTGATCAATGGAGGGGTTTAAACTGCTTGCCAGAGTCTATTAGTAGACTGGTTTGGTAAGAATGGAAATTTTATGTTTTGGAGGCAGAATTAATATTCAAGTTTCCTTACTCCAAGTTCAAAACATTTTCCACTCTACCATGTTTTGTCTTACCTGTAATAAGTGTTTAATTCATTTTTATTGAACTGAATTGTTTCTGTTCTCTCCTCTGTTTTCATTGAGTAGTGCTTTTTCTTTACTGAATGTTTGGTCAAGAAAGAGCTTCTGGCTCAAAAGTTTTATTTAATAGACTATTTTGCTCATTGTTATCACTTTTTAGTGTAGACTTCTCTAAAACTTTTGCTTTTAAAAAAGTATCTATCAATTATGTTGAACTTCCAGTTGTATGCTTCCTCTCTCATACCAATAAGTTGTTCCTTAAAAAAAAAATGGAAGGAAGAAAAAGAAGTAGTAGAAGAGAAAAAGTACTTATTAAGCACCTACTATGTACCAGGCTGTGTGCTAAGAACTTTACCAATATTATTGCATTTGATCCTCATAGCAATCCTAGGATGTAGGTGCTATTATTACCTCTATTTCACAATTGAACAAAACATGAGGCATAAAAGATATACAGCTAGTAGTTGTCTGTGGCCTAATTTGAACTCACGTCTTTTGGATTTCAAGTCTAGAGCCATATCCACTCTCACTTGACTGCCTACAATAGATATATAATAGATATACAATTAATATTGATTAAACACGACTTTGTTCCAGGTAATGAGCTAAGTGCTAGGTATGCAAAAGGGCAATATATATAGTCCCTGTCTTTAATGAGTTCAAAATATAATTTTAAGAAAAGTAGGTTAGGGGTGGCTAGGTGGCACAATGAATAGAGCACCATCCCTAGATTCAGGAAGACCTGGGTTCAAGTCTGGTCTCAGACACTTAGCACAAACACTAGCCGTGTGACCTTGGGCAAGTTACTTAAACCCAATTGATCTGCAAAAAAAAAAAAAAATAGTAGGTTAAATATTTTTAGAAAATTACCAAATTACCAAAACTAACCTATGTACTTACCATGTCCTAAAGAAAATAGTATATGAAATATTACTCATTGTAATCCCCCATTTCATTCTCAACTTTTACTCTAGGAACAATTTTATCATAATCATTATACTGACTTCAGTTTTAGAAAAAAAAAACATTAAAATGGGACAGAGAATGGCGACGCTGAATGAAATTAAATGAATAAAGAGAGTTTGGTTGACACATGCTATGGAACCTGGCTTCATATTACTTCTCCACAGTAAGAGTCAAGGCGATATGCATTCATTAAACATAGACTCGGTGTTAGGAACTGTGCTAAGTACTGGAAATACAAAGAAAAGCACCAATAATTCCTGCTCTCAAGGATTTCACAACCTGATGGAAGAGGAAGAGGATGGTCGTGTCTGTATATATTCTTAGGGTGCTCTCTCCCCAACCCCACCCCACCCCAGATGCAGTCATTCTTCTTTTTTTTTCTTTTTTTTTTTTTTTAAGCAATCAGGGTTAACTAACTTGCTCAAGGTTACATGGCCAGTTATTTCTGGGTGTGGTGCTGAGTGTCTGAGCCCGGATTTGATCCAGGTCATCCTGACACTGGAGCCGGTGCTCTTACTCACTGAGCCACCTGGCCGCCCCTAAGCAATTGGGGTTAAGTAACTTGCTCAAGGTTACAAGGCCAGGTGTTTCTGGGTGGGTGCTAAGTGTCTGAGCCCGGGATTCGATCTCCAGGTCTTCTCAACACTGGAGCCGGTGCTCTTACTCGCTGTGCTACCTGGCCGCCCCCTGCAGTCATTCTTCTTAAAAGGTTAGGATGGAGGTAGGTTGGGAAGGGGAGCAAGAAAAGCTTAGTTGTCATATTTCTATTTCCTAAATGGTGGTTTTACCCACCTGTACTCTCCTTACAAAGACGTATCCTGAGAGTACAAGGGGTTCCAACTGCCACAACAGCCACTGCTCCATTTGGTAATGGCAATCCTTTGCAAAGAAGGAAAATACCATGGTGGAAATACATAGCTTGTACTTTGCTGAACATCATGGAGAATATACTAAATAATAATGAATAGTTTACTGATCATTCAATCCAGTTTCAATGGTAAGAAGATAAATTTCATCTTACTGATAGATCTTAAAATCATATCGTAACCACGATAAAAGGAGAATTATTCATCTCCACAACTCAGCGTAAGTGTGAATTAGAGGAAAAATATAAGCTGTACATTAGGTTTGGTTGAGAGGAATGGTGGTAGGATGCAAAAATAAATATTTTTTTAATCTATGGACAACTGCCATTTACATTCTACTCTATCTGGGAACTGAATTCCAATGATATGATAGATATTAAAACAGATATAATCAGGTTATATGAACCCTGCAGAGTTGCTAATTGAGTTGTTTCTATGATAATGAATAAATGTTGACTATAACTTTAAAAACCAAAAGAAGGATCTCCCATCCTCCATTCAGACTCTATACAAAGGAAAACCTGGTGCAAAGAATTTGGCATTCCCTCTGTCCCCTAAGTCCCCAGTCTCCAGGTAACATTTCAGCCACTTTTCTAAATGATGACAGATACATGAAGCCAAGATATCCAGAGAATGGGATTATTTTATCAAAGTTAATTCCTCCACAGACTCACAACCTTAAAGGTTGCTGTCAAAGGCGAGCAGCTGAAGCAGAATTGAATTATGTTACCTAGCAAGTGAGAGAGAAGGGAAGATAATATGTGAAAGATTTGATGGTATCTCTAATAGGCTTTTTCCTTTCTGCCACACTTGGTTTAGCTGTTTTCCAGAAAGCAGCTTGAGGTATGTCTGTCTCTGGGCATATATTGTATAGAAACTTAAGCTGTTTAGTTAATTTCTTAGGACATTATGAAAATTAGTTCCCTTTTCCTTTTAGTTGACCATAGAAATGAAAAGAGGGCAAAAGCATTAAAAAAATATGTTTCAAAAGGTGATGCAAATTTATACAACATGTGTAGCAATGCAGCAAACCTAGAAAGCTTAGAGGATTCATTTGAATGCCCACATGAAAATTCAATAACTCTTCTGAAACCTATTCCATTCCTTTCTGCATGCAGGGTTGGCACTAGAAATCTCTTGGGAAGCAGTGTCCTGGTACTTAGACTTTTAGCACTAAAAGAATCCAGAATTTTGATAGCATAGAGAGAGACAAAAAGACAGAGAGGGAAATATATAAAATAAAAAGGGCAAGTTGTGGGATGCATGAAAATGTGTCTGACATAAATCAGAAACTTGAGGGGTTTGTTGTTTTTTTCCCCTCTCCCTCCAATTCCAACCTATATTACCTTTCACTGATATAATCTGCAGTCATATTCAGTTCTGGGAACAACAATATAAGAAGTGCATTGATAAGCTGGAGAATGTCCAGAGGAAGGAATATATGGGTTATGAAGAACCTTGAGTCTTTGTCATATGAGAATGTGTTAAAGGAACAAGGCATGTTTAATTTATAAAAGAGAAGGCACGATGGTGATAGGAAAACAACACTCAGCTACAAAGGGTCCATCAAGAAAAATTTGAAGTGGACACAATATTGAAAACAAAAAGAATCCTGGAAGAGCTAAGAGTTATGTTCTAAATCAAATATGGGTTAGAGGTAAAATCAGGTAAAGAGAGCAAAGGTCGTAAATTATGTAATGATTATTGACAGCTTGATAAAAAAAAGCCTCAAAAATACTGAAGAAAATAAGCCCTTGAAAATATAATTGGCCAAGTAGAAAAAAAAACATTAAAGCTTACTGAAAAAAAATATTCCTTAAAAATTATAATTGTACAAGTGGAATTTAATGACTATGAAAAATCATAAAACAAAGCCAAATAATGAAAAAAAAGTTACAATAAAATGTGAAATATTTCATTGGAAAAACACCTGACCAAGATAACATGAAAATGGATAAATGATTTAGACATAAAGGGTAATGCTATAATTAAATTGAGGGAATATGGAAAAATCTACCTGTTAGATCTATGAATAAGTGGAGAATTTATGAGCAAACAAAAAGAGAGGATCATAGGAAGTTAAATTGATCATTTTGATTACATGAAATTAGGAAATAAAGCATTGGCTTTAGCACAAAGAAAATAAATGCAGTCAAAATTAGAAGGGAAATGGGAAAAATTATAGCAAGTTATTCTGATAAAGGTCTAATTTATTAAATATGTAAGAACTGAGTCAAATTTAATATTTTTTAAAAAATGGGTTGGGGCAGCTACATCACACGCTGAATAGAGCACTGGCCTTGGAGTCAGTAGGATCTGAGTACAAATTTGGCTTCAGATCCTTAACCCTTACTAGCTGTGTGACCTTGGGCAAGTCCCTTCAACTCAATAGCCCTGCCTTCCCTCCTCCAAAAAAAAAGACAAAAAATGGGTCAGTCCCCAATTTATAAATAAAAGGATATGAACAGGTAGTTATCAAAAGAAGAAATCAAAGCTATCAATAATCACATAAAAATGCTCTAAAGCATTAATTATTAATTAAATTAATTAATTTAAATTAATTAAGCATTAATTAATAATTAAAGCATTAATCTAATGATTAGAGAAATCAAAAATTGAAACAATGCTGGGATATCACCTCATATCTATGTGATTGAGTAACATGACAGGAAAATGACATGACATGAAAATGCTGGAGAGTTTGTGGGGGAAAATTATATACAAATGCAGTTTAGAGGGAGCTTCATTCTGGAGAATGATTTGGAACTATGCCCAAAGGAGTATACAACCATGCACACATTTTGAGCAAGCAATAACACTAGTCCCAAAGATACCAAAGAAAAGAGAAAAAAAAGTGTGTGTGTGTGTGAGAGAGAGAGAGAGAGAGACAGAGAGAGAGACAGAGAGACAGAGACAGAGACAGAGAGAGAGAGAGTTCTTTTATGGTGGCAAAGAATTGGAAATTGAAGCTATACCCATCAATTGGGGAACAACTGAACAAACTGTGGCATATGATTAAGATGGAATATTATTGTGATATAAGAATTTTTTTTTTGCTTTTTGGAGGGCAATTAGGGTTAAGTAACTTGCCCAAGGTTACATGGCTAGTTTTTTTGTGTGGGTGTTAAGTGTCTGAGGCTGGAACCGAACTCGGGTCCTCCTGATTTGGAGCCAAAGCTCTACTCACTGAGCCACCTAGCCGCCCTGATATAAGAAATTTTAAGCAGGTTATTTTCAGAAAAACAATTTGAAGATTTATATAAACTCAGTGAACAGAACAGAACCAGGAGATCACTGCACACAATAACAGCAATATTATAAGGATGATCAACTGGTAAAGACTTAGCTACTCTGATAAAGAAAGTGATCCAAGACTATTATGATAAATAATGCTAACCACCTACAGAGAAAACTGAAAACTCTGAATGATTGAAGCATACCTTTTTCAACTTTTCTTCTTTTCCTTTTTGTCTATTTTCTTTTTCAGCATGGCTAATATGGAAATATGTTTTGCACTACTCCACATACATAATTGAAATTAATCGTTTGCCTTCTGTAGCAGCAGGCACCCCGAGCGTCCCCAGAGTGGCTGCCAGCACAGGTTCTTGTATCTGCTTTGATAAAGGAAAGCAACTCGAAATGGGTTAACAAGCTTACTTTAATCAATCAAACATATATCATTTACCTAGTTCAGGGGAAAAAGGTCAGCACTCCGAACTTCAGAGTATACTTCAGACAGAATTATCAAGACAGAGAAACAGATCAAGTAGACAGATTCCAAAACAACATCTGGGTTTTTCAAAGCTGGGGGAGTGGGGGTGGGGCTCTCAATAACTGGCTTCCCAGAGTTTCATCTGATCAAATCACAGAACACTTCTCAAAGTGAGCCCCCCCAAAAAGCCTCAAATCAGGGTTTATATAGCGTTCTCCCGGATCAAAGAATGTAACAACCTTCTGGACCAACTGGCCAATCAAAAAGTATCTACTGAAAAACAAGCCTCCCACCCCAGGCTCCAGGAGCACTTTAGCCTAGGGGGAGGGAAGATCTTAAAAATTTACATTCCCATTACACCTTCTTAAGTGTAAGGAAGGGAGAGAATGTGGAACTTAATTTTTCTTTCAAAAATTAATGTATCATTTTTACATGTAATTGGGAAATATTTAATGCAATAAAATACTTTAAATATGTTTTTAAAATACATGCTTATACTTTGTGTTTAACATTTAATTTCAGTGTAGAAATTGAACACTTGCTTCCATATTATACATATGATATTGAATGTTTTCTAGTATACCACTTTAGGAGATCCAAGATGTGAACCTAAAGTCCTAAGGTAGGGGAACATGAAAAGCCAAAGGGTATAAAGCAAGGAATCTAATCTTTTCATTAGATGAAAAGCTCTCCCAGCACTGAATTCCATCTATACTTTGTATATGGATCAGGAACAGTTGACCCTCTTACATGATAATAAATAAATATACAAACAAATAAATAGATAAATAAATAAACAAATAAATGAATGAATGAATAAATGAATGAATGAATGAATGAATAAATAAATGAATAAATAAATGGATAAATAAATAAAAACCCTTGACATCCAGGCAGAGCTAGGATCACAGGACCCTTGAGGAAGAAAAAAAAAACCTTGAATGTCTACACACCACACCCCAAAACTTTATTTTTAATTGTTCTGATCACATTTAACACAGAAAATACAGAAAACTACACACTTCACCCATAAAAAAATTTGTAGTTTCTGCACCAGAGGTATTAGTATGTCCCACACTATACAGAATCTGTTGTAGCTGCAATAACTGCTTCATAAATTTCCCATTCCTATGATAAGCATGAAATGTGGTGATCACTGTTGTAGAAAATCATGTGAATTTGGATGGTAGAGAGACAAAGAGGAGGGAATGCCCATATTTCCTTAATGCACTGAAACTTTTAACACAATCTGCTTATAATAAATGTGTATGTGTATCCTTATACACTAATAATTAATTAATTAATAATAATACTATATCCTAATACACTAATACTAATACTTATACACTAAGTTATAAAATGGGTTAATAATATAAAATATTTAAACATTTCTGATTTTTTTAAATTTTTTTTACGTATGAGTATATTATGAGACTATTTACATTATTCTGCAAATCTCCAAAGATTGCCATTGTTCTACTTCAATTTCAATTGCTCTACTTCTTGGTTTCATGGAATCAAAAGTTTAAAAAGTTCATTGAAATATTGCACTCTAAGAGTGCCCATATACTGGTCAAAAACTTTTGAGATAATAATATTTTATATCATTTACTTTATTACTTATTCTTTTGGAGTTTATATTGAGTAGAGATTTTTGTTAACATCACTTTTTTTGCTTTCCCCTTTATAGGTTTTGGTATCTCACTGATTTATTTTCTTATTTTAGTTAATCTATGCTGAAAAGTGAAGTTATTTTTTTATTATTATCCTTTACTGGGATGCAATATATTATTTTATGACTCTACCCAAATCCTCCCCACTAAGAAACTCTCCTGTTTAATTTTTGAGGATACCACTATTCTTCCAATATCCCAATTTTTTGTTATTCATTTCATCCTTGATTCCTCACTCCCCCTCATCCGACGTATTCACTCAGTTGCTAAAACTTTTCATCTCTATGTCAACATCTCTTATATTTTAACTATCCTCTCTTTGCTTTATTTTTAAAATTTATTTATTCATTTTAGTTTTCAACATTCATTTCCAAAAGATTTGGAGTTCAAAATGTTCTCCCCATCTCTCCCCTACCCCCCACCTCAAGATCACAAGCATACTGATTACTTCTTCCCCTAGTCTTCCCTCTTGTCTAACCTCCACTATCCTCCTCTTACTCCCTTTCTTCTTACTTTCTTGTAGGACAAGATGGATTTCTATGCCCCATTGCCTGGATTATCTTATTTCCTGGTTGCATGTAGAAACAATTTTTTAACATTAGCTTTTAAAACTTTGAGTTCCAGATTCTGTCCCTTCTTCCATCCTCACCCATCCCCCATTGAGAAGGCAAGCAATTTAATATAGGTTATACATCTGTATTTATGCAAAACATCACCTTAGAAATCATATAGTTAAAGACTACATTTCCCTCCATCCTTTACTGCCCCCCCATTTATTATATTTTCTCCTTTGACCCTGTTACTTTTCAAAAGTGTTTGCTTCTGACAGAACCCCCCCCCCAGATCTGCCCTATGCTCTATCATCTCCCCTTCTTATACCTTACCCCCACAAATTTTCCTGTAGGATAAGATGGCCAATTGAGTGTGTGTGTATGTTATCCCCTCCTTAAGCCAGATCCGATGATAGTAAGTTCGACTTGATCCCTTTCATCCCTTTCTCTTTCCCTTTCATCAGCTTTCTCTTGCCTCTTTTATGTGAGATAATTTACCCTATTCTATCTCTCCCTTTCTCCTTCTCTCAATATATTCCTCTCTCACCTCTCAATTTTACTTTTTAGATATATTCCCTTCATATTCAACTCACCTTGTGCCCTCTGTCTACGTATACATATACACATATGTACACATATATACCTACATACATACATACATATATATATAAAACACATGGATAGATGATAGATAGATAGATGATAGACAGATTAGATAGATTAAATAGATTACCTTCACCTATAGAAATACTGAAAACAGTCTCATGAGTTACAAATATCATTTTTTTTCCATTTAGGAAAGTAAACAGAACAACTTTAGATAGTTTCTTATGATTTCTCTTTCCAGTTAACCTTTTCATGCTACTCATGATTCTTGTATTTGAAAGATAATTTTTCGGTTTAGCTCTGGTCTTTTCATCAAAAATGTTTTAAAGTCCTCTATTTCATTGAATGTCCATATTTTCCCTCAGTTTCCCTAAGTAGATGACTCTTGGTTTTAATACTAGCTCCTTTGACCTCCAGAATATCATATTCCAAGTCCTTCTATTGACTTTAATGTAGAAGCTGCTAGATCTTGTGTTGTCCTGATTGTGTTTCCACAGTACTCAAGTTGTTTCTTCCTGATTGCTTGTACTATTTTCCCCTTAAATTGGGAACTCCAGAAATTGGCTATAATATTCCTAGGAGTTTTCTTTTTGGGATATTTTTTAGTAGGCAATAGGTGGATTCCTTTAATTTCTAATTTATCCGCTGGTTCTAGAACATCATGGCAGTTTTCCTTGAAAATTTCTTGAAAGATGATGTCTATGCTTTTTTTTATCATGGCTTTTAGGTAGTCCAATGATTTCTAAATTATCTCTCTTGCATCTATTTTTCAGGTCAGTTGTTTTTCCAAAGATGTATTTGATATTGTATTTTTTTTCATTCTTTTGGATCTGTTTTTACAATATATTGATTTCTCATAAAGACATTAGCTTCAATTTGCTCAATTCTAATTCTGAAGGAATTAATTTCTTCAGTGAGTTTTTGAACTTCCTTTTCCATTTGGCAAATTTGGTTTTTTAAGGTATTCTTCTCTTCATTGACTTTTTGAACCTCCTTTTGCCATTTGAGTTACTCTATTTTTTAAGGTGTTATTTTCTTCAGTATTTGGGGGTTTCCTTTAGCAGGCTGTTGACTCATTTTTCATGATTTTCTTGCATCACCCTCATTTCTCTTCCCTAATTTTCCTCTGCTTCTCTTACTTGATTTTCAAAGTCCTTCTTGAGTTCCTACATGGCCTGTGATCAATTCAAATTTTTCTTGGAGCCTTTTGATGCTGGAGTTTTGATTTTGTTGCCTTCTTCTTGTGCTATGTTTTGCTTGTCTTTGTCACCAAAGAATGATTCTATAGTCAGATTTCTCTTCCTCTGTTTGCACACTTTGCCAACAAGTTACTTGACTTTTGAGCTCTTTGCCACAGAAAAGCTCTGTTTCTAGAGTCGAGAGTGTTGTGTCCCAAATTTCTAGTATTTTGTGCAGTTTTTGTCAGATCTTCTGGGCACCTACCTCAGAACTGTGAGGAGGATTCCCTCTCCATAGCTGCCACAAGCTTTGCTATGCCAGAGCTCCTTGTCACCCCAGGACCACCACACAAGACTGTGACCCAGATCCAAGCAGGGAAAAGCAAGAGAATCCTGCCTCAGCAACAACAAAGAGATTCCTGCAATTGTCCTCTAATAAGCCCCTTGTTTCCCCCACCCTCTGTTGTCCTGGAGCGCAGCAAGCAACTTCCCCTGTGCTGCAGTTGCTGCAGCCTCTGTGACTTCTGGGACAGGGGTCAGACCATGCTCTTCGCTTACCTAGTTTCAACAGAGTTTCCCCACTGACCTTTTATATTGTCTTTGGTATTTATGGGTTGAGAAGTTTGGAAACTTCCACAGCTGCCAGTGTTTCAGTCCCCTGAGGTCTGCTCTGGCCTGTTTGTGCCACCAGTCTGTGCTGGCAGGGCCCACATGGCATTCAGCTCTACAACCAGCCTGGTGTGACAGACCCTTCCTTTTAAATTGGCAGGCTTACTTCAGCTGAATATGCATTTCACTCTGTCATTTTGTGGGTTCTATAGCTCTAAAATTTTTAGAGTCATTTTTATAGGTACTGGAAGTGGTTGGGGTGTGAACTCAGGCAAGTTCCTGCTTTTACTATGCCATCTTGACTCCACCTTGTCCTCTCTGTTCATATAGCCCCTGTCTTAGTTCAGTCCCTTATTTGTCATTACCACCCTGACCACCATCACACCTGATATTCTGATGGGTTCTGCCCAGGATTCTCAGGCCATGAGCCTACTAGACCATTACATCTGCTTTTAGACTAGCCTACATAGCCACCATGGAGTGGAAAAATCACTATGGAAAAGCATCCAACGTACCTGATTACCATCAGAAACAAATAGTAAACAACTATCACTCTTGGTAAAAATGCCACAGGAGCCATGGCAGGGATAGCATCTCAACTCCCAGTCCAAGTTCCAGTCCATCCCTGATAGACCTCATCTTGGGAAGTAACTCATGTGGAGAAGGCATCAGCCATCTATACTGACTGCCAAATATTTGCCATTCACAAGAGAGGCAAGTTATCCTAATTAAAGTAGCAAAGCAAACTAATAGAAAGGTAGGAGGTAGCATGTGCCAAGCAAGTCAAATAACTACCACTACCTTGACCACACCATCTCCCCAAGATCCTTTGGAGACAGTCCAGGACTCTGAAATTAAGAACCTGATCATATTATAACTTTTATTTCAGTTCCTTCATCCAGCATCCCAGGAAGCAGCTCTAGTGGTGATGCACCTTAACAATTGCTCCTAGACTTGTCACATATAGATATAGCTGCTGAAGAACCAGAAAAGAAAGTTCTTGTCTCCAAATTCCTTAGCACTGTCAGATTCATCATGTGGAACTGATATCATTTTTTCCCAGTGGAAATGAGAAACTAATATCTGTTTTACTGTTTCACCCTAAGGACGATAGGATTATTCCATTTAACTTATAGCTGAAATTGACCATGTTTTTGTTATTTCCCCCATCAGAGTATGAACCCCTTTAAGGTAAGGACTGCCTTTTTTTTCTATTTGTGCCATCAGCACTTAGCATAGTAACTTGTATATAATAAACACTTAACATGCATTCTCATCTGGGGTATTGGGATAGTATTGTAATTGTCGTTCCTGACTCAAGTTTCTCTCCTCACAAACACTTCAGATAAAAACCAGCAAAGGTGATGTTCTTTAATCATAGACCTGAAAGTAGCATTCCCTTTCTCAGTAAATGTCAGTGGTGCCCTGTTTTGAGTTTAAAATAAAATTCCTTTCCTCTTGTTCCAAAAATATCTTTCTAGGATCATTATAAAATATTCCCCTTCCTGAATTCTGTGATTCAGCTACATTGGCATTCCCTCATTTCCTCATACATGACATTCCATTTTCCAGCTCTGAGTGTTTCCTCTTCTAGTACTAATGATGGGTAGATATTTCTTGATCACCTCCTTCATAACATTCTTCTTTTCCCTTCAGAGGCAGCAACAGCAATAGCTTTCACAAACTATCCTTCACAGTTTCCCAGATACTATGTTTATTCCTCACCAAGTATGTTGTAGTTAATAATCTCATATTTTTTTGGTATTTATTCTCTGTGTGCATACATCTACATATATAGATAGCTATAGATAAAATATCATATGCAATATTCACATATAATGGTCTCTCTCTGTCTCTCTCACTGTCTCTCTCTCTCTGTCTTTGTCTGTCTATCTGTCTGCCTGCCTGTCTGTCTGTCTCTTTCTCTCTCTCTGGTTCTCTCTCTCTCTCTCTCTCTGGCTCTCTCTCTCTATGTGTCTCTCTCTTTCTTTCTCTCTCTCTCTCTCTCTCTCTGGAAATTTTTTCCTAAGGAATTCACTGATGGTTTGTTCAATTTCTTTTTCTGAGATGGGGTTATTTAAGTAATTTTCTTCCTCTTCAGTTAATCTGGGCAACTTATATTTTTTTGTAAATATTTATCCATTACACTAAGATTGTTAAATTTATGGGCATATAATTTGGGGAAAATAATTCCTAATTATTGTTTTAATTTCCTCTTCATTGGAGGTAGATTCACCCTTTTCAGTTTTGGTACTCATAATGTGGTTTTCTTCTTTCTTTTTTTATCACATTGACTAAGGGTCTATCAATTTTATTGGTTTTTTCATAAAACCAGCCCTTGGTTTTATTTATTAATTCAACAGTTTTCCTAATTTCAATTTTATGAATCTCTTCTTTGGTTTTCATTATTTCTAACTTAAAATTTAATTGCAGATTTTCAATTTGTTCTTTTTGTAGTTTTTTTTCAATTGCATGCCCAATTCATTGACCTCCCCTTTCTCTAATTTATCCACGTATGCACTCAGGGATATAAAAATTCCCCTAAGAACCACCTTTGCTGCATCCCACAAATTTTGGTATGTTGTTTCATTATTGTCACTCACTTGAATTTAGTTACTGTTTGTTTCTGTAATTTCTTGTTTGACCCACTCGTTCCTTAGGATTAAATTTTATAGTTTCCAATTAATTTTTAGTCTTTCTTTCCATGGCACTTTATTGCATATGATTTTTATTGCATCATGGTCTGAGAATGATGCATTTAATATTTCTGCCTTTCTGCACTGAATTATGAGGTTTTTATGTACTAGTACATGGTCAATTTTTGTGTACGTGCTATGTACTGAGGTGAAGAAGGTATATTACTTTTTATCCCCATTCAGTTTTCTGCAGAGATCCATCATAACTACTATCTCTAAAATTCTATTCACCTCCTTAACTTCTTTTTTGCTTATTGTGAGTCTGGGTTTATCAAGTTCAGAGAGGGGGAGATTAAGGTCTCCCACTAGTATATTTTTGCTATCTATTTCTTCCTCTAATTCCCTTAACTTGTCCTCTAGGAATCTGGATGCTACACCACATGGTGCATATATTGCTTCATTCTTCATGGTGTCTTTTAGCAGGATATAGTTTCCTTCCTTATCTCTTGTAATTACACCAATTTTTGCTTTTGCTTTATCTGAGATAAGGATTGCTACCCTTGATTTTTTTTGCTTTAGCTAATCCATGATATATTTTACTCCAGCCTTTTACCATTACCCTTTGTTTATCCCCCTGTTTCAGATGTGTTTCTTGTAAACAGAATACTGTAGGATTATGGGTTTTAATCCATTCTGCCATCTACCTCTGTTTTATGGGATAGTTTATCCCATTCACTTTAAAGGTATGATTACTATCTGACTCTTTCCCTTCATTCTATTCCCTCCCCTGTTTTATGCTTTTATTTTTCTCCCCTTCTCCCTTCCCCTCCTTAAGAGTTTTCCTCCTCCCTAAGTATTCCCTTCTTATCAGTCCCCTCACTTTTCCTCCCCTTCCTCTTTACTTCTTCCCTCCCTACTAACTACCCCCCTCTTTCTTAGCCCTCACCCCTTCTTACTGCCTGTAGGATATGATAGATTTTTATACTTAATGTAGTATGTTAGTTCTTCTTCAAACCAAGATTGACAAGAACAGATCTCATGCAAAGCTCCTCTCCCACCCCTATTTCCCTTTATTATGATGCATTTTGTGTATCTTGTCAATAGAGTCCTAAGCTTAAGTGGTTGTGTTATTCCCTCCTTGCACCAGAAGCAATGAGGGAAAAGCTCATATAATGCTCATCTCCCTCCCTTCTTTCTCTCTACTATATTATTTTTATGCCTCTTTGCATGGATAATTTACCCTTTTCTACTTTATTCTTTCCTCTTTTTCCATTGCAGTGCCTTTGTAGCCCTTAATAAGTTTTTTAATCATCATTTTGTGTAATTCATACCCATAGCCTCTAATTGTCTATAAAGAGTTTGCTGTTATTAAATAACAGGGTGTGTGTGTGTGTGTGTGTGTGTGTGTGTGTGTGTGTGTCTTTTTCTGTTTAAATTTCTATATATCTCTAGTGTCTTGTACTTGGAGGTTGAATTTTCCATTGAGCTCTGGTTTTTTCATCAGGAAGGTCTGGAAATCCATTATATTATTGAATGACCATCTCCTTGCCTGGAAGAATATGTTCAGTTTTGATGGTAGGTGATCCTTGGTTGTAGTCCAAGCATTTCCCTTATGAAAAATTGTATTTCACTTGCTCCAGTCTTTCAGTGCAGAGGCTGCCATATCCTGTGTAATCCTCACTGTGGTTCCTTGATATTTGAATTGTTTCTTTCTGGCTGCTTGTAGTATTTTCTCCTTTACTTAGTAGTTCTGGAATTTGGCCACAATATTTCTTGAACTTTTCAATTTGGGATCTCTTTCAGGAGGTGGACAGGTGGATTCTCTCGATTTCTCTTTTACCCTAGTTCTAGTATCTCAGGGCAGTTTTCCTTGATGAGCTCTTGGAAGATGTTGTCCAGGCTCATTTTTTCATCATGATTTTGCAGTAGTCCTATGATTCTCAGATTATCTCTCCTGGAACTGTTTTCCAGGTCAGTTATTTTTTCATTGAGATATTTTGCCTCTTTTTCTAATTTTTCATTCTTGATGTTTTGTTTCACTAATTCTTGTTTCCTCATAGAGTTATTTGCTTCAATTTGGTTGATTCTAGTTTTTAGCTAATTGTTTTCTTCAGTTACTTTTTGGAACGCCTTTTCCATATCACTCATTTTTTCTTTTTAAAGAGCTATTTTCTTCATTGGAAAGTTTTTTTTTCTAATTTTGCAATTTTGATTTTAAAATAATAATTCATTTTATCTTCTATCTGTCTCATTTGGTTTTCAGAGTTCCTTTTGAGCTCATCTAACAATGCTTTCTGTGCTTGAGACCATTTCCCTGTGGAGGCTTCACCTGGGGGTATGGAGTCAACACTGTTTCCCTCTGAATTTGGTTCCTCTCAAGATAGTAGGACTCCAGAGTCTTTGTCTTTGCAGTCTGCTTTCTACCCATTTTGAGGCAGGGCCTTAGAAACGCCCTTCCTCTAGTGTTCCCAACCCTTTACAATTTAAAGTTTTGCCCTGGGGCAATAATTACTATGTTTTCAGATTCAGAGGGGGGATTGGAGAAGCCAGGGTTCATTCTGTCATCCTAGTCCCTGGAGGTCCAGATAGGTTTTTTTTTTTTTAATTTCTAGGCTGTGGATTGGTAGTCCCAGGAGTAGCTGCTGCCTCTGCCAGGGGCCCTGCATTTGACTCTTACCCTGCTCTGTCCAGTCCCAGCCCTGTGGGGATAGGCCTGACAGTGGCCCTTGTGGTTGGTGGGTCAACTTGCTGCCACTTTGATCAGGCCTAGTCAGGGCCTCTGTGCTGGCTGGTGTCATCTTCTGGGTCTCTGTGATGGCTGGTCTCTGTCTCTGTCTCTCTGTCTCTGTCTCTTTCTCTCTATCTCTATCCCCATCTTTCCTTTACTTTGAATATGCCTCATAAAGTTACTAGTTGTGTGACTCTAGATAGACCCTAGGAAAATTATCTACTTCTTCCATCTCAGGTTTCTTAGTTTCCTAATCTGTCAAATGGAGATAATAATAATAGCAAAAACATCACCGGATTATTGTGGGGAACAAATGAGATAACACATTATGTGCTTTGTAAACTTTAGGGCTCTATGTGAAATTCTAGTTATACATGTTTCATGTATTTATGTATCTGTGTATGTGTGTGTAGCTAAATTCCTGTTCTATTCCAAGCACTATGCTAGACAACATGAGAAAAAAAAATTCCTTTTTCTCAAAGAGTTTACATTCTGTCAAGTGAGATGACTGTTGGATATTAACATTATGCATATAAATTATATTTAAAAAATAAACATATATAGAAATATATACAATATACATGATAAAAACATATAAAATGTAGGTATATGCACATATGTATATTCATATCTTACCTCCTGATAAACTCCTTGGGATTGGGGATTCCCTTCCTTTCTTTCTTCCTTCTTTCCTTCCTTCCATCCTTCCTGCCTTACTTTTCTTCTGTTTCTTTCTAATATGTGAATGAATGCCTCTTGCTTCACTATTCTTTGTGTCAAGGAGAAAATCATGATATTTTGAGTAGGAACAGCATGACACAGCATGTGATATCATCTCTTTCTTTTACTTTTAGGAGCAATCACATCACACTGACACAAATACTATTCCAATCAGTAGCATCACTAAATCAAATTCTCTAGAATTTCAAGGTTCCTAACAATTCTTCACACCTTCTGTGATCATTTAGGTCAAATGTGTTCTGGTGAATGTTTAACAAGTGACTTTCCAAAAAGCAAGATACAATTTTTATGTTTAATTTGCATGATTACCATTTTATCTATCATTTTCTTGAGCCATGAGATTTAATAGAATAACTATTAAATAAAATAAAGTATTTAATTGGTGACTTTAAACACTTGATAATATTAAATAAAATGAAATAAACTATTAAATAAAATTTTAATAGAATAACTATTAAATCTCATTTGTAGCAGTTGCCAATTTGTAAAATATAAAATCTCACAATGAAAATTTAATAGTGGCTTTCTAAAACTGGCATTCTGCTGCTCTGGCATACCCTCTAACAAACTCAAGGTCTAGTACTCCATACTGACACTCAGGAATAAAAGCTGGTATTTACATAGTCCTTTGTGATGTTCAAAGTGCTTTATAAATATTATCTAATTTTATCCTCACAACAACCCGTGGAATTAGGTGAATTTATTTTCCCTATTTTACAAAGAAGAAACTAAGACAGAGGTTAAGTAACTTGTCCAGGGTCACAAAACTAGTAAGGTCTCTGATGTCATGTTTGAAATCAGGTGTCTTCTTTATGGGATTGCAAAGCTCTTTATAGGTATACAGGTATATACAATCTAGCATTTCATTGGTTTCTTTCTCTGTGTCTCTATCTGTTACTGTCTCTGTAGTTCTGTCTCTCTCTGGAAACACACACCATATATGTCTATATATAGATACATACATACATATATATACACATATACATAAACACACATGTAGACATATATTGATTAAATGCATTTTATAAGCATCCAGGATTATGGTTTGGAGGAGATTTTCTTCACCATCTTCTGTAATATTGGATTTCTGCTAAAGTCATTCAAAGTAATCTCTGGTTTACACAATGCTGGAGAATTTACTTAAATTAATTCCCTGATGAATGGCACACCCTCTTCATCTGGGACAACTGCCAAGGGGGAGAAGTTGTATGATACATTTTGATAACTTTAAACAGTTGATAAATGTGGGCAGGGACCCATTTACAAAGCACACCTGGTGCATCGAACTCATACAGCTGTTATCAGGTGTGAATTTTTGTTTCATTGTATATATTCTGTTTCTTCATTTCAGTGGTGTTTTTATCTTTATTACTGCTTCTCAGTAAATAAGTAACAAATACATATAATTTTTCTGTGCTATTCTACCTGCCATGTTTCTTTATTTCAAAGAAATATGATTAAAAATTACTGTCTCAGTAGAGCTCAGTTTGACTTTCAAAAGATGAGCCAATAGACTTTGTTCTTTAATTAGAATCATTGAGAAAAGAATTTAATATCATTTATATGCAATGATCAGAACTAGTTGGACTGGAACATTCATGAATCTCAAGTAAACTGTTATTTAGCCACTAAAGAATTTATGAGAATGAAAACAAAAACAATCTTTTCCCTGGAACATTTTATAGGACTGCAAATGTTAGAATCATCTGGTAAAAATCAAAATTGATCTTTCCTGTGTACATATTTTCTTTTCAACAAATGCATTTACACACCTTGAAGGGTCAGGATTTTGTATTGACTATGCCAAACTTAATCTAATACTTTTATGGAGTTTGGGAACCAACACTCAAGGTTCTTTTTCTACTTTTTGTAATAGTTAAAGACTAAATATGATAGGTGTTGCTGCAAGAGTAGTTTGCTAGTAATTGGGTCTGACTTAGCCTAGTACTTTGGACATGTATGGTGATGAAGATAGCCTCTTCTCTTCTCTGTTTTCCTCTCTTCTTCATTTGAAAGTGGAGTTGAGCGAGCAAGCTTTCTATTATCCTCCTTAGTGATCTTACCAGTTGCCATGGATTCAATTGATAGCTATACAGATGATTCTCCTATCTAATTGTCCAGTCATTCTGACTGAAATTCTAGCATTTCTGACTGCCTATTGGACAAGTCAACATGGATATCTCGTAGAAATTTTAAACTTAATCTGAGGAGAATTGAGCTCATTATCTTTCTACTCAATCTCTCACTTTTTCCCAGCTTGTTGCTGGAGCCAGCTGGACTTGGATCTCAAGAGTCAATTTTCTCAGTTAAATTTCTTAGTCAATTTTTTCCAGGGTTAACTATGCATCATACCTATGATATAGGCATATAAACAAATGTTACAAATCAAGGGTTACTTTTTTTTATTTATAGACTTAAGAAAGTAAAGGAGGAAATCTTATTAATGCATATTAAGCCTAAAAGTGTATAAGAAGTATATGTCTCCCTTCTTCCCAACAATAATTGTTAAACATTAATCAGTGCATTCCTTTATTTTCCTAACTTTCCCATGACCATCAAAAATACTCCCGTCCTCCAAATCAACTAAGCTTACAGCTTAGGTATCAACCTCAACTCTTCATTCTTTTTTTTTTTTTTTTGAACTCTAATATACTTTATTTTTTTTTTAATTTAATTTATTTTTAGTTTTCAACATTCACTTCCATAAGATTTTTGAGTTCAAAATGTTCTCCTCATCTCTCCCCTCCCCAAGATAGCATGCAATTTGATATAGTCTCTGTATACACATTCATATTAAACCTCTTTTCACATTAGCCTTGTTGTAAAAAAAGAATTAGAACTAATGGGAGAAACCATGAGAAAGAAAAAAAGGGAAAAAAAGAGAGAGCAGATAATATGCTTCCAACTGCATTCAGACTCCATGGTTCCTTTTCTTCTGCATGTGGACGGCATTTTCCATCATCAATCCTTTGGAGTTCTCTTGGGTATTTGCATTAGTAAGAAGAGCTAAGTCTATCAAAGGTAGTCACCACACATTGTGGTTGTTACTGTGTACAATGTTCTCCTGGTTCTGCTCATTTCATGCAGGATCAGTTCATTCAAGTCTTTCCAGGTTTTTCTGAAGTCTGCCTGCTTTTCATTTCTTATAGCACAATAGTGCTCCATTGCATTCATATGCCACAGCTTGTTCTGCCATTCCCCAACTGATGGACATCCCCTCAATTTCCATTTCTTTGACACCACAAGAAAAAATTGCAATAAATATGTTTGTACATGGAGGTCCTTTTCCCATTTTTTATGATCTCTTTGTGATACAGCCCTAGAAGTGGTATTGCATACTTAAGAGGCTCTTCATTTTTTTTCCATCCCATTCCTAATATCTAATCAGTTTATAAGTTCTGGTATTTCTACCTTTATGAGAGCTCTCCTTTATTCCTCTTTCTCTGCTCTTATACTGCTATCACCTTTGTCCAAGTCTTAATCATTTAAATAATCTGTATTATTATAATAGCCTACTTATTGGTCAACCTATCTCAGGTCTCTCTCCAGTAAAGTCTGTCCTCCAATCAACTGTCAGATTGATGTTAAAGGTTGTATATGACATGTAACTCAATATTCAATAAATTTCAGTGTTCCCTAATAACTCCAGAATCAAATAGAAAATCTTCTGTTTGACTTTTAAAGTTCTTCAAAACCTACCTACTCCCTCTTTCTAGTCTTTTTTTTTATTCTGCTTCACATATCCTATGATTCAGTGATAGCAGTGTGCTTTCTGTTCCTCACACAAGATACTATCCAAACTCCAAGTATTTTTAAATGATTGTCCTCCATGACTCAAACTCTGTTCTACCTCATCTCTGCCTCCTGGCTTCCTTCAATTCTTAGTTAATGTCTCAACTTCTACAATATTTTTTTTTTTCATAATCCTCCTTAATCTTAAAGCTTTCCCTCAGAGATTTTCTCCAATTTATCATACACAGATACATACATATAAACATACATACATATCAATATCTATCTCTCTTCTATCTATCCATCTATCTATCTATCTATCTATCTATCTATCTATCTATCTATCTATC
>NW_027185809.1:43824349-43832352 GCF_028583685.1 Petaurus breviceps papuanus
ATCTATCTATCTATCTATCTATCTATCTATCTATCTATCTATCTATCTATCTTCTTTGTACAATTGTTTAAATCTATTCTTTCCCCACTAAACTGTGAGCTCCTTCAGAATTATAGTTAATTAGTTAGTATTTCTTTTCTGTATATGTAGCCTTAACACTTAGCATGGTACCTAGAACTTAGTGGGTACTTCATGAAAGTTTGTTGGTATAAATTGATATACTTTGATTCTGCAATTAGAACCTTGTAAGAAATTAAAGATTATATCTGTGCGTGCTCTGTCTTCTGAGAGAGTTCTGACAGAGTTGCAGGGTTATGTGGGTCTTGGCAATGAGGATTGTCATTGTGGAGGGGAACAAGGGGAGAGAAGAAGGAAATAGCTTCTTTTGCTAAATGTTATCTCATTATACTAGAGCCAATTATCTCACTAGAAATGTTTACTAATCCTTTAGGCAGGGCCATTTTCCAGAGTGATTGTAAACAGTATAGATTATTAAGAAGATCAAATGTAAGAACTAAATTTTTAAAAGAACAGTCATTTACTTTTGTTCTCTAGCCAAATTTAGCAGCCTTTCATTTTCTTCATAATTAGTGTCTTGGCTGACTCCTTTACTGAAAGTGTCAGATGCTGGTGTCACTCTGAAAAAAAAGATAGGCAGGCCTCAACTTGAGTATAATATGCACGAGACTTATGATGGGCAAAAATTCTTGAAAGGAACATACATTTATGAGAAGGAATTAAGTAATTAGTAGAGTGAAACTTCTTTCCTTTATTTTGTAGTTGATTATGATCATTTGTAAACAAAGTTCAAGTATTCAGTAGTCAGCAAATCACCCCTTCCCTCTTTTCTTTCACAAATGTCTGTAGGACAGCCACTTAAGTCATAATTACTAAATCCTCAGTGTGACTTCTAGAGACATTATACCCTGCTAAAAACAGGACTTTAGAAGCCAACCAGTCTGACCCATTCATTTTTTAATAGAGGAGACTTAGTTGTAATGCTTATGGAAAGTTAGCAATTCTATTGCAGATATTAAAATTATAAAACAGAAATTGTACTTTCAAATTATTAAAAATAAATTAATCACCAAGTATTGTGTGCATATGCACATATAATTCATTATTTATATAAAGGTATTATACTTGATAAATTTATAATGCATGTTTGCATGTATATGTGTGTATTACATATGAACACACACATAGCATACATACACATGTGTAAGTATACATGCATAAATTTAGGTACACGTGTGCATATGTTTATGTGCATACTTATATGCTTGTTGTACACATATATTGTGTGTGTGTGGAGAGAGGGAGAGGAAGAGAAGGAGAGAGAGGGAGAGGAGGAGGAAGGGAGAGACAGAGACAAAGACAGAGAGAGAGAGAGAGAGAGAAAGAGAGAGAGAGAGAGAGAGAGAGAGAGAGAGAGAGAGAGAGAGAGAGAGAAGGAGAGAGATGTCTACATACATATGTAAGGTTCCTACAAGGCAGAGATACATATGTAGGGCTCCTGCAAGGCATAGTTGAAAAAAGAATATTGAAGGTACTCTAATACAGCCCATTGAAAACACAGAAGTGGGAAATAATTGTCATGTCTGAACAGAAGCAAGTAAGATCACGTATCTAGAGTCTAAAGTGTATGAGAGCATCTAATCTGTAATAGGAAATTGCGAAGGATATTTTTAATGTCAAAGAGAGAAAAAAAAACCTAATTATGGAGCATTTGTTGGTTTTTATAGTTTGTTTTGTTTTATCCAAATGACAATGAGAAGCCACATAAGATTCTTTTTTCTTTTTTTTGCTTCTTTGGAGAGAGAAAATAGGGCACTTGGGGTTAAGTGACTTGCCCAAGGTCACATGGCTCATTTTTGTGTTAAGTGTCTGAGGCCAGATTTGAACACAGGTGCTCCTAACTCCAGGGCCAGTGCTCTATTCACTGCACTACTTAGCTGCCCCCATATAAGATTCTTGAACCAAGGAATGACATAGTGAGATCTAATCTTTAAGAATATCACTCTGAGGGGCGGCTAGGTGGCACAGTAAATAGAGCACTGGCCCTGGAGTCAGGAGGACCTGAATTCAAATCCGACCTCAGACACTTAACAGAAAAACTAGCCATGTCACCTTGGGCAAATGTCCTTCAAAAAGCAAAAACAAAAAAAGAATATCATTTTGATACCTGATGAAGTATGGCTCTGGGAGCCCCCTGGAACCCTCCTTGAGTCCTTGTGGTGCAGGCTCTGGGAACCTCCCTTGGAATCTATATTAAATCATCTCATTTGATGAGGCATTTGCATGAGGTAATAAGCCTTACATTGTGATTGAGCCCAAGTCTCTGTTACTAGACTTCCCACCCTCTGTTATTAGACTTCCCACCCTCAGTTACTAGACTTCCCAATCAAAATGTTGAACCACCCTTGAACTGGCCTAGCCCACCATTGTTTGTGGTCTCCAGGTGGCCTCTAGTGACTTCCTACCCTTAATCATTCATTTACCTCATTAACTCCTCCTGAAGACCCTCCCTAAACTCCTCCTCTAGACCACCCCTAGACTCCTCCCACAACCTTCTGTATATAAGACACCATCCTGTCTTCATGTTTGTGAGAGCACCATAGAATAGGGAGAGCACTGGAGAATGGCGAGACCCCTATAGAATGGTGGTATCCCCATAGAATGACCTAGCACAGATTACTCTGTGTCCAATACTAGTGAACTTTTAATAAGCTTTACTTTTCTTTGGCTGAGAGAAGACTTGAGTTGAATTCATTTGGCAGGACCCAATGTGTTGGTATTTTAGGATCTCCAGAACAACCCTAACCCTCTTAGTGGGTAACGTCTTCAATAACTATATGCAGGATAGACTGTTAAGGGTAGGTGCTGGGTTCCAGGACACAAATAAGGTATCTATTTGAATAATCAAAGTGAGAAGTGATGATGGTTTATATTAAGTTCATTTGCTTTGCCAAAGGAGAGGTTGAGATGGGCCAAAATCATGACATTCTACCTCCCCACTGGGGCTGATTCAAGGAACTTCATAGGGAAATGGTGGCTACACTTCAGTAATATGAAAATATCTGTAGGGGAAGAGCCTGAATGAATTAGAATTTACTGAATCATATCACTTCTAGAACTAGTTCCTAGAGTTAACTTTCACCTACATTTTGATTATTTCTATCTCTTTTCCTTCTTTTTGACAGTATAAGGGGTATTAGCCTAAAATAATACAATCATAAATAGAAGTGGCCATAGTAATCATCTAATTACCTTCACTTTGCAAATGGAACAAAGTAAAACAAAACAAGCAAACAAACAAATCCAAAACCAAAAGACAAACAAATAAAAACAAAAAACAAAACCAAAAACTTTAGGCCCAGAGTGAGTTAAGTGACTTAGCAAAAGTGATATAGGTAGTAAGTAGCAGAAGTTCACATGCAACCTCAGGTCCTTCCATTCCAGTACTCAATTGGCAAGAGCAGTTATAGGGTAGCTCCAACAATGTGTACTTCTTGAGGCCCCCTCATTTTACACAACAAATTATCTAGCAAAAAAGGTGCACCCAGGTGACAGCCAAGCCAGGTCTCCAGATTCAATTTTCTTTTTTTATATCATACAATCTTGGCAGTGCTTTTCACAAGTGAGACCTGTCCCCAGAGTTCTGTATCATTTTTTACTCTTGGCTCTGGCTAATGCCACATTTTATTTATGCCACACTTTAGCATAATTTCTCCCCCTCAGATCTTACTTGAAATTTAGATTAACCTCTCTTGTACACTTAAGGATTACTTTGTTGTGCATTCATTTTTGCACTTGTCATTACCCCTACTAGATAGTAATCCCCAGGAAGATAGAAAATGTGTTTCATTTTAACTTCAAATCAAGGCCCTCACTCCATGAACTAGCACAGTATTCTAAACACAATAGGAGCTTAAACATCTTTCTTGTTGTCTAGTCATTATCTTTGTGACTCTTTTTGGGATTTTCTTGGCAAAGATAGTAAGAGGGTTTGCCATTTACCTCTTCAGCTCATTTCACAAATGAGAAAACAGACAAATGGGATTAAGTTATTTGCCCAAGATCATAAAGCTAGTAAATGTTGGAGGACAGATTTGAACTCAAAAAGATGAGTCTTGACTCCCGGACACTATCTACTGTGACACTTAGTTGATCTGAAAAGGAAGTTATGTTTATGGAATTGAACTAAGTTAAACTGAATCAAAGTGAAACAAACTACTTGGTGAAATACACACATATTTCCCTTCAAAGGTAAAATTATGAATCCTTACAAACATATTGAAGAACAAAAAGCTGAGTATATAACCAATAATGCATTCTGCACAGTGCCACTTGGAAAAAAAAATGTCTTTTGGAAAGGAGCCACAGACCACACTGTATAGCAAGGCTTGCAAATCTTCCTCTTTATTTTTAATACCTTTACTCATAATGAGCCACTTCCTATGTCATGGTTCCATGGTACTTGTTTCCTAGCAATTTGTAAGTATGAGGCAACTTTTGAAGTTATGCTTTCCTGGCTGTTGAAAACATGCCTTCTGCAGTTAATGTCATTCAACTCACCATACAGGAACAACTTGGGCATCCTATGAATGTCTTCTCCATAAACATCCATCCCAGGTGAGTGCTATAGCAAGAAGTTTGTTCCCCATGCTATTAAATTGAATGGAACCCAATAACAAAACACAATACTGACTGACATAAAAACTGTTTCTCATGGATAGATATATACTGCATCAACTGCAGAGTATCATGGAAGAATTATTTATAGTGTTTTATTGTGGAAAGAACAAAAGAAAATTCTCATTCACTGCAATTTCTAGGAATAGAAGCTTTGAAGGATTTAGATGCCTTTACTTCACCTACAGACACAGTCTCTCCATAGCTGAAAATATTAAAAACCACATTCTCTTTAAGTTTAATGAATTAGAATATGGAAGAATAGCAAGGATAAAAGAGCTAATCCCAGCCATTTCATAGCATTTGAATTTGGTCCCCACAAGCCTACATATGTCATAGAGACTTAATCTGGGAAGAGTTTATGAAATTTAAAAACACAAGGAAGCAAACAATAGCATGAAAACATGGTCTCATCTTAGTCTTTGTAGCTTTCATCAATCTTTCATGTGTAGGGAAAAGAAGCCAATAATGTTTGGTCCCATAGAAAAACAGAAAACAAAATAACAACAAAAGCTAAGGGCGATTTTTTAAAAGAACTATTCCCAATCTTTCTCACTCTATTCTTATCATCTAGCCACACTAAAAAAAGAAAAAAAAAACAATCGAGTTACTCAAATCAGTCCGTTGTGGTATGTATGCATTTGTATTGAAGCCATGGATTGCGTTTCCCTTTTTTTTTCTCTTTGGAAGAACCACCAAATCCAGTAAAAATATTATCACCCCTGTACTATGCATTAAAATAAGAGCAGGAGCAATTTTTCAATGGTTCAAGTGCTTAAAGAAAAACGTTTAAAGAATAGGAACATGTGATTTTTCAGAAGAATCAGAAACTAAACAACCACACCCAAATTGGCCTCAATCAGTAAAAGTAATCTATTTTTTAAATTGTCAAAGGAAGGAGGCCTAACATCATCAAATCTCCAACAATACTTCAAAGCAACACCAATAGCTAGTATTTATGTGGTTCCTACTGTGTGCCAGACACTATAGTAGGAGCTTTGTAATTATTATTTCATCTGATCCCCACACCCACAATGGGGGCTTAAAATAAGTGCTTTTATACTTTAATAAAAGTATTAAGATATAACCTTATTTTCTATAGACCCATGAAACTATCTTCATTACAACTCCAGTAGGAAATAGCCTAACAGGGATAAAAAGCAGATTTTTCCTATTCCCATGTTATTTTGATCTCCCCTTTTAGGCTTATTGTCATAATCATCATCATCAACAACCACCTCACAAATCAATATCTGCATGTTTAATGCAGATATTGCTACCTCTTTAGGGATATAGTGGTGCCAACAAAAATAACAATATTACTACTACTTCTACTACTACTACCAATAATAATATAAATAATGCTTTAAAATTTTAAAAATGTTTTAAATACTATATATTAGCTTGTTTAATTTCCAACAATTCTATGAGATAGGTACTATTTTCCCCCATTTTATCTATTAAAAAAGGAGGCTTAAAATGGTTAAGTGATTTGCCCAGAGTAAATTTCCATGTGGAGAAATTACCCACTCTATCTCAATTCATGCTTCCCTTTCAAGCTTCTAAGAAATAGAAATTGGCACCAGAGTACTAATTCTAGCCCATGAGCCAGAAATAAGGGCACAAGGAATATGAAAGGGGATATGCAGGATTTTCACTATTTACTTAGGTGATAAAGATTTATTGGATGGTTATGATACAGTCATTGTTCTCCAACAAAATAAAAATGGGGGGAAATAATATAGATACACAGTATGCAAGAGAGCAAATTGTTAATAGGGCAAATGACAAAGAGGTTTTTTAAAGAGGAACTTTTTTTTCTTTTAAAAAGTGGTTTTATATGAGGCTCCCAACAGGTAACTACTAGACTAAAATCTCCTAAATAAAACCAGAAACAGAGAACTAAAATAACAATTTTACAAGTCTTTAGATTAAGTAAAATCCAATTTATAATTACCCTTTAGAGGAAAAGTTAGTCCAAAATTGAGTTCAATTAACCTCTAGAGTGTATCATTAATCAAAGTCTATATAAAGTGATTTTTCTCATTCTAGGCATATCATGATGTAAAATGCACTGTATTTTTAATTTTTAATTCATTTTTGGAGTAATATAGCCTTGCGTTTAGCTAGATATATTCCTGTATTTTGGTGATGTTTGTGAGAATTTACTATCCACCCATTTCAGAGTACATATGTCTCTGTTTACTAGTCTACTGCTCTTGGAAATATGAGATGCATTTTAAAAAAGGAAAGTTAGTTTAAGTTTCAAATTTGTAAGTCGTGGTAGATAAGCAGCTCAGAGATTGTATCAATGCTATTACTGTCACTGAAATATTGAGGGGGAAAATTGTCCTGAATAGATTGCTATGGTCTCCTGATTCTCCATCCTATCTTCAAATTTATATATTCATCGTGATAAAACTGAAACAGTAATTGCAGGACTCTCTCGGTATGCCTGTCATTTTATTCAATAATACCACAAGAAGGAAATGACAACTCTATAGGTCATGGCTCTTTTAAGAGAAAACATGGTACAGTGAATGGTGAGTAAAGTATGCAAATTGCCATGTCAACCCCAGTAATTAAATTTACCCCAGTCTGACTAAAAGGACCTTCTTTAATTGTACTCCCCTCTTCAGAGGAGTCATGAATTAATTGCATTCATTGTTATAGGAGTATGCCTTGTTGGAATAATGTCAAGCATGACAGGCTCAGAGATTTGGTATACTTCAGAATTAGAGTATCAGCAAGAGGAACAAATAAAATGCTGTGGCAGAATTGGGGTACTGGGTCTGTAAAGCATTTTCCAGGGGTAGTATTTCAGCTTTGAAAACAATGCATAAATAAGTTTTCATTACATTGAATGCAGAATTATTTAAGAAGGGATTTTTGAGGAAGTACAAAAGAAGAAACAATTATGATTAACTGAAATAAGGTGAGAGACTCATAGAAAGAGTGGTCTTCTTCCTCATTCTTGGACATCTTCACTCTGAGGCTGGATGATCACTTCCTGGGTATGTAAAAAGGAAGACACATTGGATTGGACTCCCTTGGAATTCCATTCTAACACCGATATTCTGCGATACATATTTGAAGCCAGTCAGGTATCATGAAGACCATTGACACAAAGTAGATCTCCACTGGGAAAAGGATGTGTTTAAAGGAGATATAATACTACTCTACTACTCCCTTCCAAAATGTCTTATATATATATATATATGTGTGTGTGTGTGTGTGTGTGTGTGTGTGTGTGTGTGTGTGTGTGTGTGTGTGTGTATGTATATATATATATATATATATATATATAA
>NW_027185809.1:43832752-43917416 GCF_028583685.1 Petaurus breviceps papuanus
TCTCTCTCTCTCTCTCTCTCTCTCTCTCTCTCTCTCTCTCTCTCTCTGTCTCTCTCTCTCTCTTTTGAGGGGCAAGGTGAGGCCATCAAGGTTAAGTAATTTCCCCAAGGTCATACAGCTAGTAAATATCAAGTGCCTGATGCTGGATTTGAACTCAGGTGCTCCTGACTCCAGGGCTGGTGTTCTATTCACTGTACCACCTAGTGCTCCACCCTTTTCTAAACTGTTCACTAAATCCTTACAGTTTTCAAAATTTCGAAATCCACAAATGGAACTAATGAACTCTAAAAGCTTCTCACTGCCCACCAAAATCAGTCTCAATAACTTTTTAAGGTAAAATTACTCTTTCATAGGAATTATGCCCTTTTTACATAGTGCCTTGCATCTTGACATGTTAATGACTAAGAGTTAAACTTAGAACAAGACAATCCATTTCTTGGCACCATGAATTTTCTCTAGCTGTCCCTCAAGTCTAGAATGTACTCACTTCTAACCTCAGCTTCCTGATTTCCCTTGCTTTCTTTCCTCAATTCATAAACATCTTTGTTCTATTATGTATCTTGCACTGTATTAAGTGCCAAGAATGTAAAAAGTGGTAAAAGACAATCCCTGTTCTCAATGAGTTCACATTCTAATGGGGAAGACAAAAAATACAAACAAGCTATATCCAAGATAAATAGAAAATGGTTAACTAAAGGAAGGCACAAGAATTAAGAAAGTTTGGGAGAAAGCTTCCTATAGAAGATGGAATTTTAGTTGGAACTTAAAGGAATCCAGGGAAACCAGTAGGTAAAGATGAAGAGGAAGAGTATTCTAGGTAAGCAGGACACTCAGAGAAAATGTTTGGAGTTAAAGGGTGAAATGTTTTGTTCCTGTGTCACTGGATCAAGTAGGATGTAGCAGGGAACAAAGTATAAGAAGACTGGAAAGGTAAGAGGGTGTTGTGTTATGAAAAGACTTTGAATGGCAAGCCTAGGGAAGTCAAAACTTAAACCCCACCTTTTACAGAAATCTGTCCCTTCCCCTCTCACTTATAGTTCTTTCTCTCTATTGATTATTTCCCATGTATCCTGCACATAGTTTGTTTGTACATAGTTGTTTGCATATTATATTCCCCATTAGACTGAGTACTTTAAGGAGAGGTACCTCTTTTGCCTTTGTTTTGATCTCCACTGTTTAACATAATGCTTAGCAAATGGTAGGTGCTTAATAAATTCTTACTGATTAATTGAAATAATATAGAATAAAAGAATACTAAACCTGGAAACAATCTAAGAGATCAACTCTTTTCGGTCCCTATCTTATGTGTTAATTGATATTCTTTTTGCATGGTAGAAACGAGTTAACACAAACAGGTTTACTTAGTTATAGCAGGGAATGATGTTCAAAGCACTGAATGTTTCCTTTTCCAGTGTTGTTTATGTAGTCTATAACTTAAAGTCTAGGGCATTTCCAAGACCTTCACATTCTGCCTTTTTATTTTATTTTTTGTACTTAGGTGACCATAAAGTTATGTCTACATTAAGACTCTTAGATCCCCAAGCCAATTAAATATTAAAATCAGTCTCAATAACTTTTTAAGGTAAAATTACTCTTTCATAGGAATTATGCCCTTTTTATGTAGTGCCTTGCATCTTGACATGTTAATGACTAAGAGTTAAACTTATTTTTGATGGTTTAAATAAGATCTCAAACTGTATATGATGTGATAAATCATCTGGAACATTTCTAACTTTCTAGATAGTTGGGTTCCCACAAAATTTTCTTAAGAGTTTTCAGGTTGTTCTTTGCAATTTGTATGTTCTGCAGAATCACTTTCTGGGATAGGTTATACCAGTTGTATTATTGCCACCTTCCCATTGCTTAGAGAGCAAGCACTATTTTTAGAGGGGGGAAAGAAGGGTTCAACATTCATAAAGTGTAAATTCAGTCTTATTTAAATGAAATTATTTATATCACCATTGATGATTACAATATAGAGTTCTCATGAAAGAAGTCTATTGTTATAATATTTTTTTTCTTGCCAACAATTCCAGCATCTATTTCCACAGCTCCTGAAATTTAGTATCCTTTTTGCCATGTGTCAAATAGCTTAAAGAATATGAGAGTACCTATGCTTTGTATGCATTATGTACATTCTTACTCACTAACTCTTGAGATTCATAAAAATCAGCTAAAATTGCAATATCGTTTGTTAATTTTCCATTAACAACTGATTTGCTTTCTCCCAAGTAACAATAAGTATACAGCCTGTTGTAAAAAGAAATACAAAAAAAACAGCCACACATTCAGTAATTTCCATTCATTAATAACTATTCATGGCTGTGCATCTATTATAACAGATCAGGGAACTACACATCCCTGGATGCACTATTGGGTTATAACCTTTCACTTTGAAGGCATTCATTTGCTTCACGCAGGTTAGACTGACTAAACATCATTATCTTCTAATAGCTTTTCATTGTCTTCAGTAACATGTACTAATGAGAATAGACCATTTCCTAGTAAAAATGTTCCTTCAATGGGCTCTGAATATCATATGATATACACATACCACCCTTCTTAATAATATAGTTGTTCTTCTGCATTATGACTGAAAACATCAAGGCTTTATTGGCAAATGTCAATTTTCCTTGAGAATGAAATAAAAAATTAAGCAAATGATATGATTTTTTTTCCCTTCTGCTATAGGAGCATATACATTTCCATGAAGTCTTCTGATTCCTCATCGTAGCATAGAGGTGACCAGCCATGACCAAAGACCATTTCAGCTGATGCAAACTGACAATTTAAGTCAAAATGGAAAGACTTTAATAGTGGACATAGTGATAGATGATGTGTCCATTAACAAAGGACCAGCTTTGCTATGATCTATGAGGCTTATCAACAGTCTGATCACAAGGTGATGGTAATTTTGTCCATAGATGCTTTCTTGGATCATCTGGTAAGTGGTTGTGAAGTTCATCAATGGATGCAATGTCTACACTGATAAAATAAATCCTCAAATACTGAAAAATCTATAGTGTTATTTGTGGATACTTTAAATGATGATCATGACGATGACAATGATAGCAAAAAATAATAAAATAGCTGCATTTAAGCTTTAAGTTTTGCAAATACTTTACCTATTTAAACCTATTTGATGCTAATAATAGCTCATTGAGGTATTTTATTAAATTTCAAACTGAGTTTGCCTTGCAAACAGACAAGATGCTGTCTGCAGAGCCACAAGGGCCATGATTATGTATCTGTGATTGAGGAGTGCTACTGTGAATATCTTTAAGGATCTAATCAAATTGTATAATGAACTCTTATTTATTCATCAAAAACTAAAGCAAAACATTCAAGAGACTAAAGCATAACATTCACAACAATATAAAATAATAATTACTAAGGTGACCACATAGTTTTAAACAAAACATATTATACAGTAAGTCACAATCTCCTCAATCCATATAGACTATACATCTAAAGTTTTCTTTTGTCTTAACTAAAGGCTGGCTTCCAATCATCCTTAAGCCAATCAACCTTAAGGGGTAGTAGAAAGTACAAAGGCCTTCTACCTCTAGGTCACAGTAATTTATAATATCATCAGTCACTACTGAGTACACAAATAATCTTTCATCTTGATTCAAGGTTGGCTTCCAAACCCCTCAGCTCCTCCTCCATGGACTGGCTGCTCCCAGTTCTTGCCTGGATTCATCTGACTGTTGCCTGGATTCATAGTTAGGTGGCTCTCCACTCCTGTTCCATATTGCAGCTCATGGGGACTGCTCCACTACAAGCTCTTTACAGTTTCTGTTTCTAGGAAAACAAAGCACAACAGGGAAACAACAATAGTTACACACATTGCTGGTACTATCATCTCAATTCAGAAATCAACACAAATCAACAGAGTGCTTCTGTCTGACAAAGTAACACTAACACAATGAACATAAATCAATGGACAGAGTGCTCCAGTATGACAAAGTAACATCAATATAGACAGAACAGATAGACAGAGTGCCAATACCACAAGCATTCTCCCTCTCAATTATGCTTAGATACAGCTTGTGCTTGAGCTTTAATCTGCTCTGCTGTTTCCTGTTCAGCCCTTTCTGTTCTGCCCTTTCAGAAAACTCCTCCTACCCTGGGCTCCATGTGATGATGTTAGGCCTAATAAGGGCAGGTAAGGTCTCCAAAGTCCTGTAGGCCTATTAAAGACAACACAAATGTGTGCTGTTTCCAACAAAGACTTGACACAATCAAAGGCAAGGCTCAAACAAGCAGCAAAGTACTACTTTGCTCACCATTACAATGACCTAAATTCCCATTGTGTTCCCTGAAGTATATAGATGGTTTTGTTTGTTAACTATATTATAGCAATCTCCAGGTAGGGAGAATCTGCTGCCTACCTTAGTGAATATTTTATTCTTCCTCTCGGGAGGATTTTATCCTGTGATTCAATGATCATTAATCAGGTATGTTTTTTATGTATGAAACATTTTTTCAGTTATGGTTTTAATTAGATGGCCACCAATTTCCCTTCCAACTCTAAAATCTTTGATTATGTAATGTCCTACTCTGATGCAATAATGTGGCATGGAATTGACCCTGAATATTAAAAGAACATTATGATGGAATTCAAGTTGTGACATATTTTATTAAGTCCATTGGAAGTCAGCAAAACATTTCTATACTAGCTGTTGCAAAAGAAAAAAAGAGATAAAAAAATAAGAAAAGTTTAAAAAAAATAGCATACTTGAATCCTCATTCAGTGTTCATCAGTTCTCTTTCTGGAGAATTGCATTTTCCATCAGGGATCCTTTGAAATTATCTTGAATCATCGTCTTGATCACAGTAGCTAAGTCTTTCACAGAAGATCATGCTATTACCATGAAATATGTTCTCTTGGTTCTGCTCATATCAATTTGTATGAGTTCATATATGTCTTCGTTTATTTTTCTTGAAACCATTCTGCTCAACATTTTGTATAGCACAATAGCATTCTATCATAATCATATTCCACAATTTATTGTCATTTCCTAATTCATGGACATCCCCTTTGTTTTCAAATCTTTACCACCACAAAAGATGTGCTATCAATATTTTTATACAAAGAGGTCCTCTTACCTTTTCTTTGAACTTTTTGATGTACAGATGTAGTGGTAGTATTGCCAGGTCAAAGGCTACACATATTTTTACAGACATACTGGCTGTAATGTTAATGGGATATAAGATTTTCCTCACCCATTAATAGATCTCTGATGAAGCCCATTAAAAGACACTACCTTAGGGGAGGCTTGCTTGTAGGAAAGCTTTCACACCTTTCGTTAATTTCTAGGTAGGCACCAGTCAGGAGGGTTGTGATGTCCTCTGACTCTAAAAAGGAGGTTAGTATTTTGCTTCAGGGCTCACTCAATGGAAGAGTGTACTTGTGATTTGACCAAAAGAGATTCTAGGTAGTTGTCAAGGAGCCCCAGCTTTGAAAAACCTAGATATTGCTACATCTCTCTCTCTGGTAACTAATTATGTATTTCCTTGGTCAGACAGATCTGTTAATCTGTGCTGATGTCTCAAAAAGTTAGAAGTTCTGTCTGTTGGTTTTTATTTGTCTTCTTATAATTTATCTGTATATTGTGTTTGTATTTTCTCTGAAGTTCGGTGGAATGTAATTTAAAAAGACCGTTTATACCTTAAATAGCTATCTATCCTAGTAAAGCAGATCTAAGAACCTGTGCTAGCAGCCATTCTCGGTATGCCAGTGTGGTGGCATAGTTCCAAATAATTCTACAAAATGCTTGACTAGTTTATAATTCCACCAATAGTCCATTAATGTCTGAATTTTTCCAAATACCCTCCACAAATTCTCATTTTCCTTTCATATAATGTTAGCCAATCTGATAGGTCTGAGGTACTATCTCAGAGTTCTATCAATTTTTATGTTCCTGATAAGTAGAGATTATTAGAATTTTTATGGTTAGTGACAGGTTTGATTTCTTCTTGTAAAACTACCTGTTAATAATTTCTGACCATGTTGCAAGGGGGGCAGAGCTGAGATGGTAGAGTAGAAGCACAACCTTCCCACAGCTCCAGCTTCCACCTTCCCCAATCCATGTAAAAAGGGGAGTCTAAACAAACTTTGGAGCTGCAGAACCCACAAAATGACACAGAGAAGCTAACCACCCACTGAGGACAGCCCAGCAGGCCGGCAGGAATCAGCCAGCTCAGCGCTCTGGGAACCCAGCCCAGCCCCAGGCAGAAGCTTTAGCCCCAGGGTGGGCCTGACCTCCACCAGTCAGAGGCACTCCAGATCAGCAGCAGCTGTGGCAGTTTCCAGATTTTTCAACCCATAGATGCAAAGGACAAAGGGAGAGGTCAGTGCAATCTGGACTTTGGGACCAGCAAATGGAAGTGCGTGGGTTTTACACCCCGGGGGAGAAACCTCTGAGACGCCTGGGTGACACATGGCAGCTTCAGCTCCTGGCCTGCAGAGTGTAGGGGAACCCAGAACCAGTCTGAGGGGTAATCGCTCTTGCTTCAACCTGCTTGGATCTGAATTGCAGTCTAGGGTGGAAGTCCTGGGGTGTGTGTCCAGGTGGTCAGAGCATGTGGAGGCCTCAGAGAGGGCACCTATCTAATACCTCTGGCAGCTGAGTAAAATCCAGCGTTTAGGACAAAAGCTCCCCTGTCTGGTGGCAGAGTCCTACTGTGTCAAAAAGCACAAAAGGCAAGTAATTGCGTGGCAAAATGAGCAGGGAAAGGAAACAAAGCAGACAGAAGATTCCAACATTACACTCCTATTTTGGGGACAAAAAGGAGTAAAGCATCGAACAGGAGGAAAACAGTGAAGTCAGAACTCCTGCACCAAAAGCTTCAAAGAAAAATACAAGCAGGTTACAGGCCATAGAGGACCTAAAGAAGCACATAAGACAAGTGGAGGAAAAATTGGGAAGTAAAATGAGAATAATGCAAGAAAATTATGAAATGAGAGTGAACAGCCTGACTGAAGAAAATAATACCTTAAAAAACAGACTGACTCAAATGGCAAAGGAGGCTCAAAAAGGCAATGAGGAGAAGAATGCCTTAAAAAGCCGAATTTGCCAGATGGAAAAAGAATCTCAAAAGCTCAATGAGGAGAATCATTGCTTCAGAATTAGATTAGAGCAAATGGAAGCTAATGACTTTATGAGAAACCAAGATGCTGTTAAACAGATCCAAACAAATGAAAGAATAGAAGGCAATGTGAAATATCTCATGGGAAAAATCACTGACCTGGAAAATAGATCCAGGAGAGATAATTTTAAAATTATTGGACTACCTGAAAGCCATGACCAAAGAAAGAACCTAGAAATCATCCTCTAGGAAGTTCTCAAAGAAAACTGCCCTGATGTTTTAGTACCAGAGGGCAAATTAGAGGTTGAAATATCACCTCCTGAAAAAGATCCCCAAAAGAAAACTCCTAGGAATATTATAGCCAGGTTCTGGAATTCCCAGATTAAGGAAAGAATATTACAAGCAGCCAGGAAGAAACAATTTGAATATTGTGGAAACACAATCAGGATATCACAGGATCTTCCAGCTTCTACACTGAGGGATCATAGGGCTTGGAATATGATATTCCAGAGGTCAAAGGAGCTGGGATTAAAACCAAGAGTCACCTACCTGGCAAAATTGAATATCATGTTTCAGGGGAAAATATGGTCATTCAGTGGAATAGAGGACTTTCAAGCATTCTTGCTGAAAAAACCAGAGTTGAATAGAAAAAAAAATTTGACATTCAGATACAAGAAGCAAGAGAAGCATGAGAAGGTAAACAGGGAAAAGAAATCATAAGGAACTTATCAAAATTGAAGTATTAACATTCCTACATGGAAAAACAATAATTGTAACTTATGAAACTTTTCTCAGTAGTTGAAGGAATTAGACATACATATACATATATATATATATATATGAGGGTATATGGGCATATACATATATACATATGTGAATGTGTGTATATATGTTTACAGGTATACATAGATAGAGGGCACAAGACCAATTTAACAGGAAGGAATGACACTTAAAAGGTGAAATTAAGAGGTGAGAGGACTATAATGAGAGGAGATGGGGAGAGACAGATTGGGGTAAACTATCTCATACAGAAGAGGCAAGGGAAAATGGTTACAATGGAGGGGAAGAATAGGAAGGCAAATATACACATATGTGTATATACATGCATTTATGTAGACATATATGTGTGTATACACACATGTTTGTGTATGTATATGAATATATTTCTATTCCCTTCAACTATTCTAATACTGAAAAAAAGTTTCACAATTTACAATTATTATTATTCCATGTAGGAATACAAATAGTTTGACTTTGATAAGTTCCTTATGTTTTCTTTTCTCTGTTTACCTTCTCATGCTTCTCTTGCTTCTTGTATCTGAATGTAAAATTTTCTATTCAACTCTGTTTTTTTCATCAAGAATGCTTGAAAGTATTTATTTCATTGAATGACCATATTTTCCCCTGAAGATGATGCTCAGTTTTGCTGGGTAGATTATTCTTGGTTTTAATCCCAGCTCCTTTGACCTCCAGAATATCATCCCAAGCCCTTTGATCCCTTAATGTAGAAGCTGCTAGGTCCTATGTTATCCTGATTATGTTGCCACAGTACTCAAATTGTTTCTTCTTGGCTGCTTGTAATATTTTCTCCTTGATCTGGGAACCCTGCAACCTGGCTATAATAAACCTAGAGTTTTCTTTTGGGGATCTTTTTCAAGAGGTGATCAGTGGATTCTTTCAAAGTCTATTTTTTCCTCTGGTTCTAAAACATCAGGGAAATTTTCCTTGAGAATTTCTTGAAGGATGACTTCTGGGTTCTTTTTTTGTTCATGGCTTTCAGGTAGTCCAATGTTTTTAAAATTGTCTCTCCTCGATCTATTTTCTAGGTCAGTGGTTTTTCCAATGAGATATTGCATGTTGCCTTCTATTTTTTCATTTGTTTGGATCTGTTTAACAGTATCTTGATTTCTCATAAAGTCATTAGCTTCCATTTGTTCCATTCTAACTCTGAAGGAATGATTCTCTTCAGTGAGCTTTTCAGATTCTTTTTCCATCTGGCAAATTAGGCTTTTTAAGGCATTCTTCTCCTCATTGCCTTTTTGAGCCTCTTTTGCCATGTGAGCTAGTCCATTATTTGGGTTGTTATTTTGTTCAGCCAGGTTGTTGACTCTCTTTTCATGATTTTCTTGAATCATTCTCATTTCTCTTCCCAATTTTTCCTTACCTTGTCTTATTTATTTTTCAAAATCCTTCTTAAGCTCCTCTATGTCCTGTAATCAGTTAATATTTTTCTTGGAAGCTTTTGGTGCAGGAATTCTGTCTTTGTTGTCTTCCTCCTCTTCCATGCTTTCATCCTTTTTGTCGCCCAAAAAGAATGCAAAGTTGGATTGCTATGCTTGCTTTGTTTCCTTTGTTTGCTCATGTTGCCACTCAATTATTTGACTTTTGAGCTTTTTGCCACAGTAGAACTCTGCTTCCAGAGAGAAGAACTTTGTCCCCAATTGCTGGGGTTTTCTCAGCTGCTGGAGCTATTGGTTGGCTGCCATCTCTAAAGCCTCCAAATGATCAGGCACACTGCTCACACAGCCCAGGACCTCCAACCTAGACAGTGATCCAGATCTAAGCAGGTTAAAGCAAGAGAAATCACCCCTCATACTGGTTGCTTTGTCCCCCTAGAGTCTGTAGGCCAGGAGCTCTGAAGCAGCCATGTTTCACCTCCACTGCTTCTCCCTCTTGGGGGCAGAGGCCAGACCGCACTTACAGACCCCCTGTTCTCAGAAATCCACACTGAATTCTCACTTTGTCCTTACCATCTGTGGGTTGATAATTCTGGAAACCACCACAGCTACTGGTGATCCACTCTCCAGGGCTGGTCATGGCTTCCCTGAGGTTAAAACTAAGGGCTCATGTGGGGCTGGACTGTGCTCCTAGTATACTGTCATGTACCCTTCATGTAGGCCTGCCAGGCTGTCTTCAGAGGGAGGTTTGTTGCTCTCTGTCACTTTCTGGGTTCTGTAGCCCTAAAGTTTGTTTAGAAGCATTTTTATAGGTATTTGAGTTGGTTATGAAGGGGGCATATAGAGTTTTCCTGATTCTATGCTGCCATCTTGGCTCCACCCCATCCATAGTTATTTCAAATGAAATTGTTCCTTCTAGCTCTTGCTGCTGAGTTTTTTTGGTAGTACTCTATATAAAATTGTTAATGATATATATGGCTTTATTTTTTATCTTGCAACTTTTTAAAGTTGTTATTTTTTTCAAATAAATTTTAGTTGATTCTCTAGGGTTCTTAAAGTACCCTAGAGAATCAACTAGAAATTTAGTATACTTTTACCATCATATCATCAGCAAAGAATGAGAGTGTTCCTTCCTCATTGCCTATTTTTGTTGCTTCAATTTCTTATCTTATTGAATTTGTAATAAATAAAATATTGAATCATATTGATGATAATTGACAACCCAATTTCATTGGGAATAATTTAAATGCATCCCATTAGAGAAAATGTTTGCTTTTACTTTCACATAGATGCTACTTATCATTTTAAGAAAGCCTGTATTGATTCCTATGATTTCTAGTGATTTTAATTGGAACGGGTGCTATATTTTATCAAAGGTTTTGTTTTTTGGGGTGGCTAGGTGGCCCAGTGGACAGAATGCTGGCCCTGGAGTCAGGAGAACCTGAGTTCAAATCTGTCCTCAGACACAACACACACACACACACACACAAACTAGCTATGTGATCTTGCGCAACCCTTACCCCCCTTGCCCTCCCCCCCCCCCCCCCAAAAAAGAAAAAAAAAAAAAAGGTTTTTTTTTTTGCGTTTAGATAAGCATATTCTATTTGTTGTTTTAAGATATGATCAATTATATTGATAATTTATACACATGCATTGATAGATAGATAGACAGACAGACATAGATAAATAGATAAGACTGATTTAATGTTCATGTGTATGTGTGTGTACATGAATGCCTTGTATAAACCTTCCCTGTTACAAATTGCTAGTGCATTTCTGATATAAACCAAGCCTGTTACATATTACTGTCGTCTCCTTGCTAGTATTTTATTTGAAATTTCTGTATTCATATTCTTTAGGGAAATTGGTTTGAATGAAAAATGAAACATCATTATGTTGTAGCAATATTCCCTTATAAAGACAGAAGCCATTAGTTAGTCAAGAAGACTTTTAGATTGGTTAAGAAGTGTCAGGATAGGCACAATATAAGATTTCCTTATTGCTTATGGGCAAAGGCCTTAGTAAATCTTTTTTAAATCACATAGAGATTTTAGGACTCTGGAAGAAAATTATAGAAAGACAGATAGATAGATTTCTATTTATATATACACACATACACATATACACACATATATGTGCCTGTATGTGTGAGTATATACACATATATAGCATATATATATTTGATATATCTATATGTATACTTAGGATCATGGGTAAAAAAAGAAGAAACTACAGAAGCTATCTATTCCAACACTCTCCCACACACACACACACACACACACACACACACAAACACACACATCATATAAAGAAACTGAGACCCAGGGTTATAACAGAGTAACTTATCTAAAGTCACATGGATAGTAAGCATCAGGGGTAGGATTTGAAATGGAATCCTCTGCCTTCAGAGTTAGGATTCTTGCCACTGTTACATACCACATCCCTTATAGTCCCTGTGATACCAAGTTAAAAATAAAAAAGAATATCCATTTATTAATAAAGACTTTTCCCCCTATTTTCATTAACCAATTTCCTATGTTCTTGACCCCTCCCACCCCCCAAAATTAATTTCCTTTCTTTATGCTTCTTCTATTTAGGTAGTCATAGACAGTTTCAAAAATAGTATTATAACCAGATGGCCTTGATTCCAATTTTATTCTTGCAAATTCAAAGTTAATGAGGTATTTAAAAGAAGCCAATGACTGAGGTCTTTCTTTACTCTGGTCCCTCCTAAGTCTAAGTTGCCGAGACCCACCTGCCAAATCTCTTCACTTGCAAGTAGATTCAACCTTGCTCAGCAACTCTAATTGCAGTCATTGACTCTCATGCAAATTAATTGGAATGAAATGCATATTCAAAGCTATCCATTTAACCCAGAAGGTAGCAGACAAGGGTGTTTAAAATAAAGCTTTAAGGCATAGCATGTAATAATGTTAATGATCATTGAGGTAGAAAACAGGTGTTAGCCTACTCCCTTCCATCTCTTACTGCCTCCCTCCTCTTCCCTTTCCATCTGTTATCCCTTTTCTCCAGCATCTTTTGTTTGTGTTTTAGTCCCCTAGAGCAATTTAACAGTGTATCCGTGTGTGTGTGCTTTCGTGTGTGTGTGTGTGTGTGTGTGCTTTTGTATGTGGAGGGTAGAAGGAGTATTCCAGAAACTGTTTTCAATCCCAAGCAGTAGGAAATAGGGATAAGAAAAGTAGACTGAATCAAATCCCTAGTGTTCCCCTTGCCAAACTTTTCTGCCTCTAGGAAAAAGCTACCTCACTGTTTGCTTGACTAAAAGGACAAGGTTCCTTTTTGCATTCTGAACTAAAAGACAGTTTCCCCCATGAGGTTAAAGGGTCAGTCATTGTTTCACTGATATACTGACATCAGTTAGGAAAGTGTCTGTAAGCATATGATTCTACTATGTATTTTATCCTTGAGTTCTAACCTATTCCAAGAAATTTTTGAGAAAATTATCTATCTATCTATCTAACTATCTATCTATCTATCTATCTATCTATCTATCTATCTATCTATCTATCTATAATTTTGGGATCTCAGAAAAGAAAAAAATTCTTACCTTTAAAATAAGCTGCTGATATACACATATACAGACCGTATATGTTTTGTATACATATTATATATAGATATATGTAACATATTTATACACAGATTATATACATACATTCATACACACACACACACATACATATATATATATATATGTATATATAAAATTTGTCATTAAAATGTTAGGTTAAACATTTTTCTTTCTTTTTTTTTGGAAAAAAAGGCCAAGTTAAAAAAATCCTTTAAAATTTTTTCTCAATTGGTTTAGTCATTATAATAACCACTATATAAGAATAATGAAGATATATTGGGAGTTATCATTGTTCACTGCCTAAAATATTATACATATATGAATTATATGATGTATTATATATATATGAAAGGCTTTATAATAGATAGCTACACTTTCTTCAAAGATATGGAGTAGCTAAGAAATGGAACACCTTATCTGGGTTATTTCCTTACCTTAACACTCAGATTTCTCAGGTTGAGTGCCCCAAAGGGTCTGTATATGTATTGCTATAGCTCATAGGCCTTCACCAATATGCTTCCAATTAACAGTCAGTCAGTAGACAAAATTAGCTCAAAGGAAAGGTATTAGCTAAAATGATAAAACAAGAACAATATCTACAAAATATTTTCCCCATAAACCTAGAGTACACACTCCCATAAGATCGTAAGAGTAGGCAAAAGCTTGAAGGAATCAGCCACATATTTAGGGATTACACATACATACCAGAGTTCTCTAATACCAATATCCTCAATTGTGGAGTCCTTACACTCTTTCTCCTAGGAACCACAACTCTGTTGGGTGGATTGTTCAGTTAGATTTCTCAAATTTATTCCTCTTCAAAGAACAGTTTCTATATGCTATAAATAATTCACCCGTGAATCAATGGTCTTCTCTCTTCTCTGCTGTTAAAGATCATGCTCCTTCAAATTGCTTCCAGACACCATCAACTATTTCTCTGAATTTCTATCTTTTTGAAGAATGTGTTTTTACTTCCTCAACTGAACTTCATAATCTCTCAACCCAATTAGCTATTTGAATTTCTTAGTGGGGTACCTACTACAAAGTAAATGACCACACTATGGAATACAAAGGATGATGAAGGTTGGGGGAAGAGATATTCCTTCTTCTCCCTGCTGTTCTTGGGTATAGAAGTAGAGTCATATCCACAAAGCTTCCCACTTGTTATGGACAAACTTAAACCTGCTGCCTCTTGAATTGCTGTTTTTCTAAGAATACCCAGAAAAATGGTCAATGATTTCTTGGACAAATGCCAGGGTCTTCCTGTTCACCTCCATCAAGGAACTTGTTTACACATCAAAACTAGGATACCTTTCTTATCCAATTAAGAAACATGTTTAAACTACATTAAGGTATGCTTACATTTTTCAGATAGTTTAAAATTCAATTATTGGTACATTATCGTATGTGATTAGTTTCAGGGCTTCCTGGGTGAGCTGATGGTTAGAAACCAATTTGGCTATCCAGGGATCTTTAAAATAATAGTTATGATGGCAATAATTAAATAGATCTGTGATAAATAACAAACACATGTCTTCTCCTTGTTTACAGGTTTGGCCTATATATTCCCATGGATCTTTAATGTACAATGTAGCTCACATACATGAAATCTCCTAGATTTTTTTAATTTCCTGGGTAACAGTGAAATATGATCCCAAGCTATGACCAATTCATCTTCTTTTCCAACCATGCACTTCCTCAGTTATGCTGCTTATCTAGGTCATAACTGGAAATATGCTAGATTTCTCCATTGTCCTTCTGGTAACTCTAATTTGATTCTTCAGAAATCTTAGTGTTCTAGGATTTGCAAACATACATCACTGGGAGAACATGATTTCAAAACAAAACAGAGTCTTCCACTAGACAGGGAGGACCTTGGAATCATTAAACTAAGAATATGAAAGAAAATATTTTATATTTTAATATAAATATATTTCATTATTTTATTTATTTATAATCATTATTAATATTAATATAATTTACAGTATTAGAAAATAAGTATCCACCTTTTCCCTTCCGTATTCTTCAATCTCTTCCAATTTCCTCTTTATTATATGTAGGCAAACAGAAGCGTTTTTATAAATTTGCCACCAAAATATGAATAATTGAGGCTGGGTTAGCCACACAAGCAGGATCTGTAAACAATGATCCAATGTCCTTTTGATTTTTATTCAATTCAGCAAGCTCTCATGATTTCAATTTCCAACCATTTACATGGCTTCAAATTCACATGTATTATAAGTTCTTTATTTACAGTTACCAAAAATGATCCTGTAAATTAATTTAATATTTGTCAAGAAGCAATTAAGTTCAGAGGACTGTGTAAGTAGAGAAAAAAGAAACTACACACGACATAATTTCTTCATTCCCAAAGCTTTGTAGAAGGATAGAGTACCAAAAAGAAACAAAAATAATGTGCTTTACAGAGATTTAAAAGAACCATGTGTGACTTCTAAGGTCATATAAAGTATTTTTTCAAACCTAAGGAATTTAATAAATTTCAAGTATTTTGATGTGGTTATTATTACTAACAGGGAAGAGGCAGTAGAAAGGTATGTATATTTAGTATGCTTTGATATTTCAAGGATCCATGATATAAATATAGATAGATGATATGTGTGTGTGTTTTACTGGAAATTTATGAACCCCTCATGACTTGATAGTTATTCTTTTGTATTACATTATTTATTTTTAATTTTTAACATTCACTTCCACAAGTTTTAAATTTTCTACTCCTCCTCCCCAAGATAGCTTGCAATCTGGTATGGGTTTTATACATACATTCCTATTAAACACATTTTCACATTTGGCATGGTGCATAAAATTTAATGAATGCGAAAAACCATGAGAAAGAACAAAATAAAACAAAAAAGAAAATAGTCTGCTTCATTCAGCATTCCAACTCCATAGTTCTTTCTCTCAATGTGGCTGGCATTTTCCATCACATGTCTTTCGTAACTGTTTTAGGTCCTTGCATTGCTGAGAAGGGCTAAATTTATCAAAATCAGTCCTTACATACTGTGACTGTTACTGCACACAATGTTCTCCTGGTTCTGCTCCCCTCATAGTTCATATAAGCCTTTCCAGGTTTTCTAGGTTTCTCTTAAGTCCACTTGTTCATGATTTCTTATAAGGCAATAGCAGCCCATTCCATTCACATACCACAACTTGTCTAGCCATTCCCCAGTTGATGGGCATCCCCTCAATTTCCATTTCTTGGCCACCACAAAAAGATCTGCTATAAATATTTTTTGTACATGTGGGGCCTTTTCCCATTTTTAAGATCTCTTTGGGATACAGACCTAGAAGTACTATTGTTGAGTTATAGTGTATAGATTTTTTTATAGCCCTTTGGGCATAGTTCCAAATTGTTCTCGAGAAAGGTTGGATCAGCTCACACCTCCACCAACAATGAATTACTGCTCCAACTTTCCCACATCTTCTCCAACATTTTTGATAGTCATTCATTTTTTTTTCAAGGAGGAAGACAAGGAAATTGGGGTTAAGTGAGTTGCTCAAGGTCACATGGCTAGTGAGAGTTAATTAAGTGTCTGAGGCTGGATTTGTACTCAGGTCCTCCTGACTCCAGGGCTGGTGTTCTATTAATTGCACTACCTAGCCACTCCTTGATAGCTATGGTTCCTCAGGATCATTATTATGAGTATAAATTGTGTTATTTGAAATTTAAATGTTGATTAAAAGAGCATTAATATATACAAATATGCATATATATTCAAACATATATGTATATGTGAATTCATATTATAATATAGTAAATTATGATAAATTTAAATATTTGCAAGATAATTGGACTGGGTGTAAAAGAAATTGTCCTATATCTATTTGAACATAAGTTGAGTAACTTTCACAGAACAATCAATCTTTTTGCTGGAATGCTTTGGTACCATTTGAATCTCTCCCTCTGTGTCTCTCACCCTCTGTCTCTGTCTCTCTGTAATGTAATGCCAAGCAAAGGCAACTTCCCAAGGTTCAAAATACCAGCATAGGTGCTCTCCATTTTATTCAGTGACAAACCAAGAACAGAGAAGATAAAAACATGACATCATTCAAAATACAGCATTTACTAAGTGTGATTAAATAATCTCCAAGTTACTACCCCTTCCCAGGACCTTCCATTCATTCAATCAATTACAAAGTCCCTGTTCTAAATACTACTCCACCCCTAGGCTGTACCTTCATTTAGTCCATCACAAAACCCCTCTTCTCAAATGGAGATTAGTTTCCAAACATAAGTAAAGTACATTCATTTGTTCAACCATAGAACACAAAAAGGTCAAAAGTTCCCCACCCCTGGATCACAATTGAATCTACCCAGAGCTACATCAAGTTTAAGCACAGCACTTAATACCCAAATGGAGGTCTTTTCTTCATCTTGACATGAGGCAAGTTCTCAGCAATCTTAGTTCCTGGGGAGACAAGGCTTAGCAAGGCCATAAGATACATTGCCAGTCTCTTCATTAATTCATCCTCTGTCTGTAGAACAGTCCCAGAACCCCTGAAAACATTAGCAAAACCCTCTCCCAGGATTTCTGTAAACATACAACAAGAAAATCCTTCTTCAGGGCTTCTGAACCAACAGAAAGGTTCCCAGACCTCTGCAACAACAGCACTGCCCTTCACCAGTGGACAGGATTCACTCTCTGTCTGCAGGACAGTCTTAGTAGCTCTGAACCAAGAGAAAGTTTCCCAGACCCCTGCAACAACAGCACTGTCCTTCACCAGTGGACAGTATTCACTCTCTGTCTGCAGGACAGTCTTAGTAGCTCTGAACCAACAGAAAGGTTCCCAGACCCCTGCAACAACACCACTGCCCTTCACCAGTGGACAGTATTCACTCTCTGTCTGTAGGACAGTCTCAGGAGCTCTTAGCCAACAGCCAGGTTCCAGGACTTCTTCAACAAAAGGACTGTCTTTCACCAGTGGACAAATCTGGCAAAACAACATCAAAACAGACAGACAAAGTACCAGCAAAACAAGCCATGTCTCCTCAGTCCTTGGCAGCTCTGGGGACAGGTCTCAAAAGTCCAGGGCGATTCAATCCTCTCAGTCTCTCTCTCTGCCTCCACGAGGGTGCTGCTTCCAAAAAGTTCTTCTGCCTCTCTCTTGTGTCTCTCCAAGTCTACATCACCAGCTCCTCCCAGTTCTTGTCTCTCTTTTCACATCAACAAGTCCATCCCATAGGTGGGATTAACAAACTCTGGGTCTTAACACAATCAGTTTGAAAACCAAGCCAATACAGGGCGATCTTTATATTACATTACTATCACACTCTCTCCCTTCACCTTTCCCTCTGTCTCTCCACATTTCATTCCATATATAACTATATATCTACACACATATCTATCCATATATACACATGTGAGCGCATATATATATATATGTTTGTACTGTGTTACATATACGTACTCACATACACATATAAATATAAAGAAATGAAGGAAAAACAGAACTTCAGTGGTGACTCAGATAAAAATGATCATCAGTTTAAACATATGGATTTCTGTGGGTGTTCAGACCTTGAAACTTAGCAATACAATCCATCTGTGCATTGATAAAGATGATTTAATGTTCATGGACTTTTCTGGAAGTAGTCCCAGTTCAGTATGGTATCTATGTGTTTGTTGAGGAAGAATGATTTGTAACGTTAAGGCATCTTTAGTTCAGTGGCTTGTCAGAGTAAAGCTTCTGATTCACTTTCTGGTACTTACATGCTCTAGGCTAAGCTATCTGCAACATAGAAGTTAATAACTCATACTATCACATCTACCTTATTGGCTGTAAAATGTTGCCCATTTTGAAGCATGCTTGCCAATTTTCCAAAGTTGGTTATTTGATGATGATTATCAATGCTACTATTTAATTACATATTTTATTTTCAAATTTAACAAGTATTTATTTTCTTTCCCTACTATCTCCACCAACTACAAAGAGAAAGAAAAAAATACTGAATCAAAAACTTTATAGGTTCCCAAATCAAGTTAAAAGCCTTATAAATTGTACCATTCTCCCCCTCCTCCCTCTCCAGTAAATTCTAATTTTTCAGAGCTACAGCATGATTAAATCCAGTCATTAGGATGGCTCTTCATTTATTGTGTGTGTATGTGTGTGTATACACACGCACATATATATGTACATATACACACATGCACATACATGCAGATATTATGGCACCAAATCTATCACTACCATCTTAAGGTCTTGCATCTAAGGTCAGTGGCAGGGTGAGTTAACATTTTGTATTAAATTTAGTGGTCTTCCCTGGCTCTTCCCTAAAAGGAGTGCGTATGAATGAGAAAGACCAGGTCCCACTGACTGATGTTTTAACATTCACTCTTGTACTTAAGACATTAGAAACAGTTTGTTGTTAGAGTTTGTGTGAAATTGGCAAGGAGACCTCTTGCCAGTCAATGCACTCTAGGAAGTCCAACCACGGCCATGGGAAAACAGGATCATTTCCAAGGATCACAGGCTTTGAATTAAGAAAACCCAAAGAAAAATATTTAGTGGTGTGAAAGCTATGAACTGAAGTGGCTCCAGCTGCCACATTTGAATGGTGTAAGTCAATCTAATTAGGCCAATCATTTCACACACAAAGAGCTTTTCCTCATGCTAACGAATGCACACTCATTTTGCTTTCTAACACCCTTCCCTTCTTTACCAATTGGGTAAAAAGCAAAACAGAGACTGGAAAAAAAAAGTGATGGGTAACAAATGCCCAGACAATATCCACCTTTAAAACAAGATTAATGATACTAATTTTAAGACAAATTACTTTTTAAAAATCTCATTGTTACTGAATTTGGCCTTACAGATTACAGTCTTTCCATAAAAAAGTGCCTTTTATGTAAATGTATAATTCCTAAGGGTCAGAGATTGAATGATAGAATTTAAAATTAAAAAAGAAAGAAAAAAATTAAAAGGTTTAACAATCCAAGCAACTTAACCTCTGAAACCTTTTTCAAGCTCTCACCCTAACCTCTACCCTCCTCCCTCTCTGATCAGCTCCTTCCTTATTCTCATTGCCTACTTATACTTGACAGCACAAATTAAAGAGAGAACAATTTTTATCCAAAAGCAACACTCCACACTGAAGCTACTTCAGCACCTTCCAGTTTTACCTCTTCAAGCTGAAAGGTTTCATAAATGGTGATTAATACAAATAATAAAGAACCTATTCATAAAAAAAAAGATTCCTTATATACTGGGGCAACATTTGCTTTAAGCATTTTTCTTTTTCCTTGGAGCAGAACCATGGAGAATGCTTGACTTCACAGAAATTTCACCTATTTACACAGGTGTGTACCAGGGAAATATTTTTATACACATTTCACTTTCTACATAAGCATAAAATAGAAAAGCTCAAAGTGGGTTGAAAATGTTGGAGAGTAAATCTTTCCATCTCCTAAAATTACAATGCAGAAGCAACTGCATCAATTTACTCAGGGTTGTACCCTTTGGCCACAAAACAAAATTCAATGTTCCCAATCAACTCTAGTGAGAAGATCAGTATTCTTGGACTTTTTGCTTGAAGATTATTACTGAGATGATTAGATAATTTCACATAAGTGGCTACTTAAAGATATTAATGATCTCTGGCAATATCAATGTTGAGATTACATTCAAACTCAAAACTTCAAGGGAAACAGTTTCTTCATTTTCATTCTGTGAATTCTAATTAAATATCTCCTACAGTTCTTGAAATATAAACTTAAGGACACTATTTCTTTTTTCTTTTCTATGTACATTATAATGACATAACAGGGTCAAAATTTGAATGATATAGTAGAAAAATTATAGGATATGAATATATATAAGACCTAACCCTGATGCCAGTCAGCAAGGAGCAGACATAACTAACATGACACTATTATAACAGAAAACTGTCTTTGGCTAATTTTCATGAGATAAACCATTTTCTCCCTTTCAGTCCAAAACTCTTTTTTTGAATCATAGACACTATGACTTTGTGCTGATACCAGGCTTGTGCTAAAAACTACATTTCTTGCCTTTTGACTTGACCTTGTCTTTCATTACTCATTGGCATCTGACATGTATCAGTATGGCTTTCCATTCACTTTCTAATAGTACAACTTGGATCATAGCTTTCTTTCCTCAGGAGGAGTCTCTTAGGCTCTGTTAATTGTCACTTAATCTTTAAGACATTAAGGATACCCTCCCTAAGATTTGGGGATTTGACAATGAGTCAAGGTTCTTCTACTTAATAGCCATACAATGTTGAGTAAATGTTTTATGTTTTTTGAGTCTCAGTTTCCTCATATATAAAATAGGGATAATATTTTTACTAAGTACTTCATATGTTTGATTTTGAGACGGATAAAAACAGAACTTGAGACTACCAGACTAAAAGAGATTTAAGAAAAGATCTCTAGTCAATCCTTATACAAATGAGGAAACTGAGGTCTAGGGAGGTTAATTCACTTGCCTGTGATTATATAGCAAAGAGCAGGATTTGACTCCAGAGACAATGAAATCTGTTTAGATTGTATGTTAAATGTCCTTTGTCCTTACTCTTTTTTTCTCATTTCTCTACAATATTAATTCTCAGAATATTAATAACAACTATAAGACATGACACTTGTGATTTTTTTTAAGATTTCCAAAGCACTTTGAATGCCTTGTTAGATACTCAGTACAGCCCAACCCTGTATTATTGTATACCCAACTCATAACTATCACTATTTTACAAGTGAAGAAACTGAAGCTTAAAGACCTAAAGCACCATGTTCATGGACACAAAGGTTGTTTTTGGAAGAGATGGGATTCAAATCCACATTCAAATCTAGGAATTTGCCATTATACAATGTTGACATTAAGGTTACAATCTCACTAGTAAAAAAGCATTTTATCCACCTAGAAAGGGATAGGGACTAGACCTGTAATTTAATTAGCATATGGAACTCCCAATTGTAGAAACTCCCCACACCCACCCTAGTAATGAAAACTGGTGCTTTTGCTGCACTTTAAAGAGCCTTAAGGAGTTGATGTGAGAGGTGTGATGTTCCCAGCATCACCCAGTTAGTATTTATAAAAGGTGGGACTTTACCCTACTTCTACTGGTTTCCAAACTTGCTTTCATTATTTTATGTCATGCTACATCTCTAATAGCTTTAAAAAGCATTGTGTTAAATTAATATATCATCATCATCATCATCAGTGAAGAATTAATTGCCTTTTCTCCACTGCACACTATAGTAGCTGAGTTTCTTCATGAAATTGACTAAATATTTTATGTCATGAACATATAGCCAGTAAATCTACACAATTCATATTGGAAAGCTAGCCTAACATTCTTCCACAAAACTAATAATATAGAAGGAGAAAGAACAAGAGAGAAACAAACAAAATGATCAGCATTGTTTTGCCTCCACCAAGGTATTGCTTAAAACAGAGAGGACAGGTATTTTCCTTGTGCAATTCTCATTAATACAAAAGAATTAGGGAACATTTAAAAACAGAATTTATATACCAGTAACAAAGAAAGTGCAGTGGATTAAGAAAAATGAAGCATTATATTCCCTTTTAGGAGTCAGTGAAATTTTTACTGTAGATATTACAACCATAAAACGAAGGCTGTCTCATTTTTAAACTAATAGTTCATTCTTTAGATGGGTCTGCTTTGTTAGTTTTTCAGTTATGTTTTTTTTTTGTTTCGTTTTATAGAAATCCCTTTTACCACCTGTTCTTTTTGTGCTCCAGGCTCTTTCGTCTTTGAACACAGAGAGAAGAATGTCTGTGCCAATTATATGCCATAGCACGTGGCCTTTATTCTCTAAGGTAGAAGTCTAATTTAAATGTGTGGTTTTCATTTAGTTTAACTCTAATTGCAAATTAGATCAGGAGGATGTTAACCCTTTAACAGTTCCAGGTATAGATTCAGCTCTTGAATATTTCTTTTTCTTTTTTCTATTTACTCCTATCTTTTGTCTCTTTACTTAAAATAAAAGTAGATAACACAGGAAAGGACAGATATTTTACCTTTTTGCTCTATTCCACAAGGTATACAGAGCACTTTAATACTGGAGAAAGTGATTTTCAATAATTTAGTTTGTAACTCTTATGCCATCATTTAGATAGGAGTGTGAATTTTTTTTTTCCCCAGTGCAATACCTACTAAGCAACAATGTGCAATGAGTATATGTATATGTGTGTGTATATATATATATATATCTGTATATGAAGATACATATATATGTATGTGTATATATGTATGGGAGTGGGTTGGGGGGTGAGTGCTGGTGTGCATGGGTGTGGGTGTAGGTACACACATATATTTATATACATATATGTGTGTGTATATATATACACATGTATGTATATACACACATATGCTGTATTAAAATTTACATCAGACTTACCGAGTAGAAAATTTCTAGCCTATGTCTATCATCTACACAGTCAATAAACATTTAATAAGTGTCTACTATATGCCAGCCATTGTGCTAAGGAATACAAATACTAAGTAGAAAGATAATTCTTTTCCTCAAGAAGTTTACAGTATAATGGAGGAAGGCAACACATAAAAGAAAATTGAAAAGGAGAAGGGGTGGGAAAAGAAGGGAAGATATTCCAGGGCATGATCAAAAAGGCCAAAGCAGTGCAGCCAGGTGTAACTGAAGACTTGACTGGATTGGGCACTCTTCTTAAATGGATGTTTAGCAAGGATCTCCCTGCTCTGCCTTCCAATCAGAGAGGGCACAGAGGCAGAGTGTACCAATGATTTATGAGTCTCACATTTGATGAGATCTTAAAGAATGATAGTTTCTGATGATATGGTGAAGACAACTAAAGGAGTGTAGGCAGGTGGGAAAACACAGAACCACAGAGTACAATGGTAATTTGCTTATTTTATATTTAATTTCCTCCATGAAGAGGTTTAATCAATTTAATTCAACAAATGGGTGTTAAATGCCAACTATATGTAAAGTACTGTACTGTGCTACAGATATGCAGAGGAAAATGAAACTCTCATTGTCCACAAGGAGTTTACAAGATAATGAAGGGATTTAGTTGGTACACAGATAAGTAATTTTGCAATATTGGAAATTTTCAAAGCATACTACACTAATTGGAGGTATCTTGGAAGTCTTTATGTAGGAGGTAGAATCTGAGTTGTGTTTTGAAGGGAAGGAAAAGGTGGAAATATAGAAGTTAATTCAATTCTCTTTATTTATTAACTACCCATTTCATATCAGAAATTGCAATAAGTCCCTGGAGACAAAAAACGTAATTGGTCCTTGCCCTTGGGAAGCTTACATATTCCTGAAGGAATTAATTTTCAAGTGATTTTCATGGAAGTGATAGTTGTACCTGTGGATAAAATTATCCAGGAAGAGAATATTAAGGAAAAAAGAAAGAGATGTGTAAGAATATTATTTTGGGAAATGCCTAAAGATTATACATCTGTAAAAGAAGAAGGATGAATGAAATAAAGGGAGAAACATCAGCAGTAAGGACAGCAGAGGAATTAAAGGTATAAAATGTCAGAGAAATGAAGGGAGAAGAGATTTCAAGAAAAAAAATTAATGAATACAAATTTCATATTAACAAAAGATGTCATGGTGAATGAAAATTAAAGAAAAATAATTGGATTTGGTGATTAAGAATTCACAGGTATCCCTTGAGGGAGTTGAATCAATATGGTAATGTCAGACTGACTATATAATCCTTTATTCAAATAACTCCAGCTATATCCTTGATACCTTTAACATAAAAAAAGTAAATTGTATTTGGCATTTAAAGCTTATCAAAATGTGGTCATTTCTGTATTTTGAGACTGATTGTAAATGTTACTTCACTCCATATTCAATTTAAGGTCCAACTACACTAACCTTCTTTCCACTAACCTTCTTCCTGAGTAGCCTTCTTGCAATTCCACATAGAACATTCCATCTCCAATCTCTAGGCCTTTGCATTGGCTGCCCCCTCATGCCTGGAATGCTTGCTTTCCTAACGGCTGCTTCATGCAATACTTTGCTTCCTTCAAGGAAAAAAATCTTATTCATGAGGCTGTCCCACTCACCCCCTACCTGCTAGTGACTTTTACCCAAAACTATCTTTTAAAAAGTTATTTGGAATCTAATTATATTGCACTAATTATTTATTTCCAGTTATGTAATTAATTTATTTTATATCTAATATTTGCATTGCTAGAAACAAGGCACAATTCCTAATGCATAATAGGAACTTAATAAATCCTTATTTATTTGTTGATTACATTTTGAGATAGTAGGAGAAAGGGAAAGACTGATGAAGCAAAATCAAAAAAGAGGTGGAGATTATAAAATAAAGTTAACTGGTGGTGAGATTACATTTGGTTTGAGAAGTAGAAGAGACACACCTTCCAAGACTGGGAGTAAAGAATGGGTTTAAATGAAGATACAGAGAAATGAGGTATAGAACAAGCTAAGTAAATCTGTCTTTGAAGTAAAGCATCAGATAAGGCCATCTACTCAAAATATAGGGGTTGGTAGTATGGGAACCTTGTGGAGGTTGGGAGAGATTTAGAGCAATGAATGTCTAAAAAGCTTAAAGTATCATTTACTATTTGATTGTGTGTGACTTTTTTCCAATTAATCTATATTTCTGTACATTGCATTAAGGGACTTAAGAAACACACCAATATGCACAAAAAAGGAAAAGAAATAATTCCATAGATAACTAGTCCAATCGTATCACAAGTGTGACAACTGAAGCCTAAAGACACAGTGAATTCCCCTAAACCATCCAGCAAGGCTGTATCAAAGCCAGGTGTCCTGGATTACCAGGACATTATTCTTTCTAACATACTATTTTAGTTGGCAGTTTTAAAAGTGCAGAAAACTCCTTGTGCAATGCTGGCATCGAAGAATAAGGCTACTGTCCATGCTGTTGGTTTTCCATGCTATAGTTAGAGAATTTCATGACAAATCACTGTATACAACAAGGGGCATTGCTTGACCCAAGGGCTAAGCAAAAAAAAAAAAAAAGATGAACTCAAGCTACTCTCTTGCAAGAGTTTTCTGCAAGAGAGCATTACATATTATTACAAGCAATAGAACATTACATGCATTATTTCTGTAAACAGAAAGGTAAGTATACATTTGTTTGCAGTAATCACACAAGCAGGTATAATAATGCCAAACACATGGGCAGTTGAAGCCCCTTGTACCCACAATCTGCCATACTCATGAAACAAGTTTAAAAATCCATTTGGTCATATGACTTATGTTTGCTGTCAGGAACTTTTGTGTATGTTTACAATAAAAGGGTGGTAACTGATTTTTGAGATATTCAAACCAAATTGTGTTTCAAAGCTTAGGAATCATATACCTATGATTCCCTGTAATGTGATGGGATTTTTAATGAGCACAGAGAATGGCGCCAGCATTCCTTTCCTTTCATTAATATTCCACATGCCAGACAGCCCTTGGGTATGTAACTGTTTTCTTCTTTGTTCACACTGGCTACTTACTGGGTTGTTTAGAAAGCTTTGAACCAGGACTCAAATTATTTATGAGCATATGAAGGTTTCCAGAAACTCTGACATGGCTGTTTTCTAACTTTCCCCCCTTCCCATTACTACTTCTGAGACAAAGATTAAATAAATGTTTTCATATATCTCCATGAATTAAACTCATGCATGTTAACACTTGTTTCTTTCTCTCTGCTCTAGAGTCCCAACTTGCTAAACTTCTTTTAGAACCATCTGAATCAATTCTTCCATGCACACATGCCTTGGACACCCTCCTAGATGAAATTTTATTTCCCTTTTAATCATGGAGTTGAAAGTCAAGAGACAAATCTCAGGGCTTTATTATTCTGATTCCAAGATGTTTTAATAAGAGACCACGTGGGCACAGGGAGTACAATGTGGGGACAGGGAGGCTGGGGGTTAAAAATATTTCTTGACTTCAAAGTTGAGAAAAAGAATCAATTAATCATTCTAAAACCATTGGATACATACTTTTATTGCCTTTTAAACATGTCTAGCCAGAATGAAATATAAATGAAGGAGAGTACTAGGAAGGTTGGTACCTTTTTTTTCCTTTTTCCCCAAAACTATTCTGAAATTCACTATGAGAACACACATTGTAGACAGTGAATGCTCTCTTAATAAGGAATTTTATACATTGAGCATATAAAGAGAATGACATGATCATTTTTTTTTCTATCTGTGCCTGCAGGAAATGTAAACATACAGTTTAAAAAATAAATTTCATTTAACCATTTTCATGATTTTAATAAACAATGGCAAGTCATCCTTAATTCCACCTCACACACACACAGGTGTCTATATCCCCACACTCATATGTGTATTTGTGTGCATGTATTTGTGTTTATCTTTTACTACCATCTATTCATTCCTAGAATTGTATTTTGTTTTTTGTTATTATTATTGATTTCTTGCTTGTTTTTCCTTTGTGCAACAATGTTGATTACAATTCATCATAAAAGAAAGACTCATCTCCTTTTTTTGGAGTCTTTCTCATTGCTTACTACAGGATCTTTACCTTATCACACCTTAGGAGGCAGCTAAAAGTTTCAGTGGATAGATGCTAGGCCTGATCCTGAATTCATATCTAACCTCAGGCAGTTACTACCTGTGTAATTAAGTGACATTGGAAAGTCACTTAACTTTTGTTTGCTTCAGTTTCCTCAGCTGAAGAATGGAAATAATAAAACACAACTTCTAAGCTTGTTCTTAGGACTAAATGAAATATGTGTAAAGTGCTTGACACAGTGCCTGGCACATATTTGACAGTTAGTAAATATTTCTTTTCTTTCTTCCTCACACTCAACCCCTCTCAGAAATTACCTCTGAATTGCCAGACAGGGACATTTTCAGTCCTCATCTTTCTTGTTCTTTCTCTAGATTTTGAAATTTTTAAGATGTTCTTCCTATATACTCTTGCATCTTTTGGCTTCTGGAAAACTGTTCCCTCCTGTTTAGGCTCCTATCTTACTTTAGCCTCCTTCACTAGTTGTTTTGCCAGTCCCATTAATGCAGATGTTAATTAAAGCCCATCCTGACTGGGGAGACTAGGTGGCGCAGTGAGTAAAACGCCAGCCCCCAAATCAGGAGGCCCTGAGTTCGGCTCTGGCCTCAGATACTTAACACCCACCCAAAAAAACTAGCAGTGTAACCTTGGGCAAGTTACTTAACCCCAATTGCCCGCCAAAAGGCAAAAAAAAAAAAAAGTTCATCCTGACACCCCTAATCTCCTCCCTCCTAGCTCTCTTGCTGATCACAATGGTTTCCGTGTGTTCGAATATTGTTTTGATGTAGATAACTACTAAGTTTCTTCTTCTTCTCCTCTTCCTCTTCCTCCTGTTTATTATTACTATCACTATTACTCTTACTGTTTCTACACTCACCAAGCATTTACTGTTTCCTCCTCACCTCTGTGGCTCTTCACAGCACAGCTTGGTCTGGCGTTCCTTGTCAGCAGAGGTTCCCTCGATCTTCCCAGGCTCAAAGGACCAACTCCCCTCACTATTCCGGGGGTAAAAGGTTCCGTGGCTGAGCCTGAGGTAGCCTGTCAAAACAACCAACTCTAGGACTTGCTGCTTGTTGTTTAAAAACAGACTTTCAGCTTATTGTTAAAATGGAACCTATCCAGTACTCTTCACAGGGACAAAACCTCGTCCTGGGATTTTCTTCAGATCTTCTTAAATTGTCCTAGAAAGACCCTGGTTATGCCGCTGTTCTTATTTATCTGCACCCACACTTTTTTCGCCCTAACGTGTAATTTTAACTCTTTCTTGGGGGGAAATCTTGAGAGCTTGGAATTTTCTGACCTACTCTGCCATCTTCCCAGAATCCTCTCCAACTCCTAATTTTCTGTATTCAACCCTAATTTTTTTTTCATAACAAGAGTTCGAAATTTTCAATGGCATTTTGAATATATCCTGTTGCAATATCAAATTCAGGATTTACACACTAAATAAATCACCTCTAGTCCTAAATCTGTCCTTCCTAGAAAATTTTCTGTTTTAGCAGTTGATAGCCTTCCAGTCACCCAAGCTTGGATGCCTGATCACAGACTACACCCATCTGTCTTCCTACTCCCCCCTCCCATACCCAATCAGTTGTTAAGTCTTATTGATTTTACCTCTGTGGAATTTCTGACATCCATTTCCTTCTCTCCACCTTAATGCCCTCTACCCTACTTCTGGCCCTCATTACTCATCAATTATACTATTTCAATAGCCTTCAAACCAATCTCTCTTCTTGCAGTCTTTTCAGTCTTTATTCTGTCTTCCATAGACATATAACTTCTAAAACAATAACAAAAACATTTCCTAAGGCACAGGTTTAAACTTTTAGTTGTTATCTTTGCTCTAGGATAAATATCATCCTCCATAATATTCTACTCATCTCTATCTCCCAGCAAGAGTTGGCACATATCACAGCTCCTCTATGAAATCTTTCCTGAAACCTCACTTTCCAGCACTCACTTCTTCCTCAAATTGTCTTATGTGAACTTGGCTATGGACATACTGCATTGCAAAGCAGAGATTACTCTTATTGAAGGCAGAGATATTTATTTTTCTTTGTGTTGCCAGTGTCTTCTACATAATAGGGGCTTAATAGACATTTTCAATTATATATTGTTGTTAAATTGTTTACTCTGTAGCAAAGAGAAGAGCTACAGTATAAACCATCCGTGCGTCATATTCTCTTGGTCTGTTTGTTTTGTGAAGAATATCAAAGAACACAATATGTGGGCTGAATTTGATAAAAATCTAGTTTTTACTTTCTTTCACCATGACCCATGCTGAGTTTGCTATGCCTAAAAATTCTTCAGCTGGAAACAGTGATCTGTGTCAAAGGAGGGAGGAAAGGAAGACATTGTAGCAGTAACATTCTGTTGGCTTTTTATTGAATGACTCTGAAAATGTTTTGTGACACAACAGAATTCATTCTCTCCATTTGGCAGAAAGGTAAAAGCCAAAGTTTAGGGGATAATATTAGATATATCAATATTTTATAGATAAATTAATAGAAATAGAAGGGGTGAGCACATATTACTTGTTCTGTCATGATTGTTATTAAAGAATTTGAGAATACATGGAGTAGTTGTAGAAAATAGGCTGCTGGTGGAGGTATAAATCAGTCCAATTATTTTGGAAAGCAATTTACAGTTATGCTAATAAAATGAACAAAATGTCAATATCATTTGAAACTGAGATTTTGTTGTTAGATAAATGCACCAAGGAGGTCAAAAATAAAAAGAAAGTTTCCACAATGATGAAAACATTCATAGCAACATTTTTTGGATGAAAAAAATTGGAAATAAAGTAGATACAGATCAAATGGAGAATGACTAAACAAATTATAATATTAACATGATATAGCATAATAAAAATATGAAGAATACAAAGAAGCATTCTGAAGTGATACAAAATAGCACATACAGAGTCAAGTTAACAATATGCATGATAACTTTAATAGGTTACATGGAAAGAAAAAAAAAAGCATCTAAATACTATGGGATTAAAATGACCAAACTTTTGACCAAAATATAACATTGTATATCCATGCTCTAGTAATGGATTACAGTGTACCATTTTTGGGTAATATCAGTGTGGTTGAATGTAATCCATTGTGTCATGTCCCTAATTCAACTTATTTATTATTCATAATTTTTATGTAGACATATTTGGCTATATAGCTTATTATTGTCCCTTTTCTATAGCATCTCCCATTAATTACTCATTGCTTTCTTCTTAGTTCCCTTTTGAGATTTCCCTTTATGGCCCAACTGATTTACCAGATATGATTTGATGGTTATTAATTTTATTTTCTATCTTGTGAAAATTTTATTGATATCTTTTGTTTTTATTTCAAAATTATTTTTAATTATATTCTTCCTTCTCCCATGTCCTTCCCTTCCTTGCAATAATGGGGGTTTATGGGTATGGAATATTGTATGTACTTCCTGATATTTTTGATGCAATGGTTAGTTTTAATGATTGCTTTTCCCCTATTTTGTTTATTTTTTAACCTTTTCACAAAGATTCCCTGCCTGAATAATAAAGAAGAAATGACATATTTAGAAAATATAAAATAAGAAATTCTCAATAAAATAAAAAAAAGAAAGTTAATGAAAGTTAAATTATTTCCTGATATCCATATTAAGGTCAATGGTAATGCCAAAAGGAAACTAGAAGGAATTATTGGCTATAGTCTAAGATGAGGTTACTTAAACATTGGCTTGTGTGTTGTATTCCTTTGTAATCTGGTGAAATCAATGGGACCCTTCTCAGAATAATGTTTTTAAATGCCCAAACTAAAAGATACCAGATTTCAAAGGATATCGATTATTTGGTAATGTGGTTATCAATATATTAGGGGGAAAATACACATTTATACCACAGGTTCATAACTCTTGCTCTAAGGAATCTTCCCAATGAGGCTATATACAGAGGGAAAGGAAATAAAGAAAAAAGTCTCTAGTCCAGAAACCTAAGTCAGGGATGGATGAAGCAGTTTTATTCCCACTTGGAAAGGAAACACTAAGCATTGATAAATCTAAGAGTGATTATAATCAATTAAGAGGCTAATACCCAATTTGTTTTGAAACCTTTTAGGGATACTTATCAGCCATTTTACATTTCATCTACATTGAATAGAGTTCAATCTATATATATTTTTTCTCTGGGTTGGTTACTGTTTCCTTCTCAAACTGTCCCTGCCACTGGTTCTATTACACACACACACACACACACACACACACACACACACACATATTTATTTATGCATATATACATTTATAGATATGCACAAACTATGTGTGTATGATATGTGTATACATAGACATGTGTGTATGTATATATATTTTTTAACTCTGAGTTTTATTGCCCCAAAGCTAATAAAAGTATGTATACATACATACACACACTGTAAAGCCAAGCAAAAGCAGCTTTCCAGGAGAATGCTACTGTGAACAGCTTCTAAGATTCTGATTACACAGTATATTGAACACTCTATTCTATAAGAAATCAGAGCAAAATATTCACAGTAAATCAAGGTACAACACTCACAATAAATTTATCACAGAATAAATATAGTTTTCACCACATAGTTTTCACCACAGTAGTCACAAAGTTTTGAACAAAGAACAATCATTTACTAACTCAATCATTCCATCATCCTTAAGGGGGTTTGCCTCCTTAAGGGACACAAAGTACAATAGTCAAAATTCTCCACTCATGGGGCACACTAAGTTAACTCAATCAGTCACTTATTCACTATTCAATCATCAGAAAATACATAGACCCTCTACCCTTAAGTTATTAGTAAATTACAATTTGTCATTCAGTATACAATATCCAAGTAAAGTCTTCTTTCAGCTTGATTCAGGGTGGTCTCTCAGATTCCCTGGATCCCCTTCCATGGTCCCAGATCCTACCTAGATTCAAGAAACTGTCACCTGGGTTCAAAGGCAGGCATTTCCCAGGTCCTTGTCCAGCTCTTCACAAACTTCCTGTTCCATGCTGAAGCTCACAGCATCCAGTCCACCTTAAATCCTTCACAATGTCCATTCCTGGGAAGTCAAGGCTCAACAAAGTCACAAACAGGTTCATCCAAAGTACCATCATCACAGTCATGCTTCCTCAGTCTTTGGCAGCTCTGCCTGGCCCTCAGACTCAGCAGAAGTTTCAGCTGGTTCCCAGAATCAAAATCACTTCATCCAAGTTCCCAAAATCAAAATCATTCTCTCCAACCTGGAGGGCCTTTCCTCCTCAGCCTCCCTGGTGGCCACAGCTTCTGCTTTCACAAAACTTTCTCCAAGAAGATCCGTCTGACCCAGGAAGGAGTTCTCCTTATATACACACATAGCATTAGCTCCTCCCTGTTTCAGCCACCCCTTTCCTGTTACATCAGCAACAGGGGTTCATAACTTCTGTTTCTTTAACAGAGGCTTGATTAATTGCCAAATGCTAAGTACCTCTGAATTTAGCAATACAAAATAATTTCAAATTTCATTACCATTACACACACACATCATATACCTGTCCCCAATTTTAAGTTCTATACATTAATCATCACTAATTGGTTTCAGGTCCTTTAGCTACTTTTGAATCTACCTATTTAACAATCCATATCTGTTGTGGAAATATAAATGTCTTATCAATGACTTATTATGGGTACACTATACTATGTTTCCAGGATTATTCTAACCTACAGATGTGCTAACCACATTAAGAAAAAAGAATAAGGATATTCTGCAATTACTTCTTAATCACTATCATGTTTCCCAGTTTACAAACTACTCCTTTAATGTTTAATTCTTGAAGTTTGGTAGGGATCAGCATTATTTAGGTTCAACAGATTATTATTTAAATAATTAATCTTTTTTCCTGTTTTTGCAATTTGGGTCAATATTTGTACATTTCTTATCCAGTAGCACTTCTCCTTTTCTTTAGCATCCTTCAGAGCTCATTAACAATAGTTTAGCAATCACATTTACAAGACCTTTTTGTACCCTGGGAAATATAGCTCACTTGTGCCAAGTGACTTAAACTCATTGAGAAGAGCTGAGTACCGTCTTAACATTTAATTTCCACTGGGATTCAATTTCCTTTTATGTTCTAATATCCCCCAACTGAACACCACACCATTTTCCTTACTGGAGAAAATAGAAGCAAAGCATGAGTTAAGTGGTTCTTTCTTCTATTTCATGCCTATTTATTTTCATTCCATAGATCCCCCCACCATGTTTTTCAATTTGTATTTGTGGTGAACCACAGTTCCACCTATGCTTTAGCATCCTTGATAAAATTTTACAGGGCTTTACCTTGTTTTATTTCTCTTTCTTTATGTATCCTTCTTCAATCAGATAGATAGATAGACAGACAGACAGACAGAAAGAGAGACAGACAGACAGACAGACAGACATATAGATAGATAGATAGATAGATAGATAGATAGATAGATAGATAGATAGATAGATAGATAGATAGATAGATAGAGTTAGATGTTTGATAGATGTCAGGCAGATGAACAGAGGCTTGAATGTTCCCATCAAAACTGTAGTACTGTTTTCTCTAAGTCAGTTTTGAAATGTTTCAGGATCTCATTATAATTTCTCCCATTCTAAGCAGGTAGTTAAATGCCTATGATGATAGTATTTTTAATTCACTCCCTTTTGATCCTTACCTTCACCTCACGTTTTAATTGTCTCCTCTCATGTTCGTGGATTTAGATGATTTTATAAAATACACAATGATATTCCATCATCCTTTTTATGCAATCATTTTTTGAATGGGGCATGATCTTCCACTGGCATATTGGAAACGTGAGGCACATTGCATCCCAGGCTTATTGATATCAAGGAGGTTGTATTCATTGCCTCATATTAAGAATCATAGTCCACATACTTTATTATTCACATCCTAATTGTTGGTGAATAAATATTCATAGCCATATGTTATTTTTCTGACTTTCTTCCCAAATATTTTCTCCTCTGAACTAATGACAAACTCTTCAGTCATTCTTCCTTTAAATCTACCACTTTCTATGGAACTTGACTGAGCATTTCTAATGGGGTAATCAGCCTTACCCCACACTATTTTCATTTTAAAACACTCTAGATATGACAGTGAACTTAAATAACTACAATTCTATCTCAATATATATATAGAGAGAGATTGACAGATACATATAGATATACACAATACATATACATATAATTATATACATATATTTGTGTTAGCTATTCAGATTTGTTTCATAAATTGCATACATTTTATTTGATCCTCTCAACAACCCTGAGATAGTTGTTGTTTATCCAAATGAAGAAATTGGGGCTGAAGGAGATTAACTGATTTTTGCTCAAAATCACAGAGCTAGCAAATATCTGAATCAGAGTACAAACACAGGTCTTCCTCAATCAGTACAGTATTCTATTTCTTATACCACACTGCCTCCCTGGATCTACACATCTCTAGGCAGATAAATTAAATTCTGCACTCTATCTCTGGACATTCCTCTCTTATGTAATTGCTTTGAATTCTGGATCCAACTCATAATACATACATACCTACTTGAAGAGATAGATAAGTAAATCAATGAAATAATGGACAGGTAAATAAAAAAATAAATATGAATAAACATACATAAATATATACATGTACATGAGAGTTGATATGATATGAAATAAGATATATTATATGGATATATATGCAAATTTAAGCCAGCATGTGCTGATAAATGATTAACAACTAGTTCTCCAAAGTGAAAATGTAAACAAGAAACACTTTTAAATGTAATTTTACATTACTAAATTTTCTCCATCTTTTTCATACATCTAAGCAATCAAGAAAATATTTGATTAAGTCATGATTTATATAGCATATTCTGATTTCTAAAATTTAAGTTCTCATATTAAAAATTATAACCAGCTCTTAAAAGTCATTTCCAGCTGACTCCAACAGGCTCTATCTATCAATCAATCTATCAATCTATCTATCTATCTATCATCTATCTAATATATCTATTTTTCTATCATCTACATACTATTATATATTTATTTTCTATATACACATATGAATGTTTAAATGTATAAATATAACTATATTTCCATATATATGTAGCCACCATTTTTCTGCTAATCCCCCTATCTTCAATTGGCAGCATCAATGAAAATTCTATTTCTCTCTTTAAAATTTATAATGCCTAATACAATAAAAACAACAAAGATTACATTTTCCAAACAGTTATCACCTTAAAATAACACATATCTTGAAGACTTAAATAATTTCAAAAATATAACATGAATCCTAATTCAACCAAATTAATAAATGTATTAAATATCACTATATTTAGAAAATCATAAAATATTTTTTGGAGTTACAAAAAATCTAATAATCTAGAGAGGGAGATAAAATATTTTGATGCAACAGCTTAGCTAACAATAAAAGATTAAAAACTGAAATAACTGGAGGCAAAAAAGTGGAAAGAACCCTGAAATTGTAGTCAGAGTTTTAATCCTGGCTCTCCCTATGGGACCTGAAAAACTGAATTTTATTTTGGGACTCAGTTGCACATATATAAAATAAGGATGGTGGACTAGATAACTTGGAGGGTCCTTCTGGTTCTCTAGCAATGATTATGTGATCCAACAACTGAATAAAGGATGAGTCAAAAGGCTGTGGGCTGGGGTGGCCAGGTAGGACAGCGAGTAAGAGCACCGTCTCCAGTGTTGAGAAGACCTGGAGATCGAATCCCGGGCTCAGACACTTAGCACCCACCCAGAAACACCTGGCCGTGTAATCTTGAGCAAGTTTGAGCAAGTTACTTAACCCCAATTGCTTAGGGGTGGCCAGGTGCCTTAGCGAGTAAGAGCACTGGCTCCAGTGTAGGGATGACCTGGATCAAATCTGGGCTCAGATACTCAGCACCACACTCAGAAATAACTGACCGTGTAACCTTGAGCAAGTTACTTAACCCCGATTGCTTAAAAAAAAAAAGGCTGTGGGCTATGCATGCTTTATTGCCAAAACTACAGCATAGCATTTATAGAATATTATAATTGTTAGGTGAGATCCAAAGGAGGAAGAAATCACTTTGGACTTGAGAGGTCATTGATGATTTTATGGAGAAGATGAGATTTAGATGAATCAGGAAGAAAAGAATTGAGTATCTGTATACTGCCTGTTAATCAACAGGAGCCCTGAGTCAAATTATAAACAGTATACAGGGAGTAAGGCAAGAGAAAATTTGGCTGAATCAAATAATTTTTTTATATAGTTAATTGGTATGTTTTATGGGACTGTAATCTTGTCAATGTATAAAGGCTTTATTAATTTCAGGATTTTAACATTTAAGACCATTGAAGGAACATTTGTTCTATGCTATGATATCAGTTTTCATCAAACAAAGTGAAATACAAAAGATAAAAGTGTTTTTGCCTTTTTAATCCACGCCTTATTTGTTTACATATTTTCCTTAAGAAAAAGAAATAGGTTCTATTATGTTCAGGATAATTAAAGGCTATTTTCAATATTAGGATTTTGATGACATACACACCACTTCATGGAACTTGCTAAAAATTAAAAAAATCAAATTCTCCATTTTCTTCAGCTATTTACCTAAAGTACCTAAGCAATAAGAAAGATAAAGTTTGTTTAGAAATAGACCACCAAACAAGTCATTAAAAATTTCCAGAAATCCCAGTCTCTTTTAATATTATGTGAACTCTAAAATGAAATATAATTCAGGGAAAAAATTACTTAGATGAAAATTTTTACAATTAAGTACCTGCTCTGTAAATAAATTGGCAAATTATTTATAAAATGTAATAACCTTGAGAATGTTACCAACACATATAAGATGAAAGGAAGTCCTGAACTAAAAAAAAAGGGAAATATTCCTTTCTTTGAAGAATTAGAATAGCAATTTTTCATTGTGTGCCTAGGTCAAAGCTAATATGGTGTAAATTGCACCCTCTTTTTCTGATAATTGAGTTTTAACTCTTCATAACACTTGTTTCTTCTAAATCAAAAAAATTTATTAAATTCCTTTTAAGAATTTAGGCATGACATTTATTCGTTTTTCAGTTACTCTAAAAGTATATGTTGTATATCAATTTTTATCTGCATTGGTAGAGATATTTTCCCCAACAGTAATTTCCCTGCGCACCAGTGAAATTAAAGATCTGGACTGCCAAGGAAAGGCAACTTCCCAGGTTCAAAATACCAGCATAGGTGCTCTCTATTTTATTCAGTAACAAACCCAGAACAGAGAAGATCAAAACATGACATCATTCAAAATACAGCATTTACTAAGTGTGATTAAATAATCTCCAAGGCCTACCCCACCCCAGGACTTTCCAATCATTCAATCAATTACAAAGTCTCTGTTCCAAATACTTCTCCACCCCTAGGCTATACCTTAATTAAGTCCACCACAAAGCCCCTCTTCTCAAATGGAGATTAGTTTCCAAACATAAGTAAAATACATTCATTTGCTCAACCATAGAACACAAAAAGGTCAAAAGTTCCCCACCCCTGGATCACAATTGAATCTACCCCAGAGTTACATCAAGTTTAAACACAGCACTTAATACCCAAATGGAGGTCTTTTCTTCATCTTGACACGAGGCAAGTTCTCAGCAATCAGTTCCTGGAGAGACAAGGCTTAGCAAGGCCATAAGATACATTGCCAGTCCCTTCATGAATTTATCCTCTGTCCGTAGAACAGCCCTAGAACCCCTGAACACATTAGCAAAGCCCTCTCCCAGGATTTCTGTAAACATACAACAAGAAAATCCTTCTTCAGGACTTCTGAACCAACAGAAAGGCTCCCAGACCCCTGCAACAACAGTACTGTCCCTCACCAGTTGACAGTATTCATTCTGTCTGCCGGACAGTCTCCAGACCCCTGCAACAACAGTACTGTCCCTCACCAGTGGACAGTATTCACTCTCTGTCTGCAGGACAGTCTCAGGCCTTCTTAACCAAATGCCAGGTTCCAGGACTTCTTCAACAGGACAGTCTTTCACCAGTGGACAAATCTGGCAAAATAACATCAAAACAGACAGACAAAGTACCAGCAAAACAGCCATGTCTCCTCAGTCCTTGGCAGCTCAGGGGGCAGGTCTCAAAAGTCCAGGGCAATTCAAAGCGGCCACCAGCAATCCTCTTAGTCTCTCTCTCTCCACGAGGTGCTGCTTCCAAAAAGAACTTCCGCCTCTCTCTTGTCTCTCCAAATCTACATCACCAGCTCCTCCCACCTCAGGACCCTCTCTTCACATCAACAAGCCCATCCCACAGGTGGGATTAACAAACTCTGGGTTTTAACACAATCAATTTGAAAACCAAGCCAATACAGGGGAATCTTTAATTGCCATTACTATCACATTCCACCCCTCCAGGATCCTTGGCCTTACAATCTCAATCTAAATGGCCATGGATCCTGGAACAAATAGAGGCACTATGCTTTGTACTCCTTACAGACTACGCCATAATGTAATGTAATGCCAAGGAAAGGTAACAAACTCTGGGTTTTAACACAATCAATTTGAAAACCAAGCCAATACAGGGGAATCTTTAATTGCCATTACTATCACATGGACCAAAAGGAAAAAGAAATATTAAGTGTGTGTGGCTAGGTGGCACAGTGAGTAAAGCGTTGGCCCTGGAGTCAGGTGGACCCAAGTTTGGTTCTGGCCTCAGGTACTTAACACACACACACACACACACACACACACACACACACATACACACACACACACACACACACACACACACAAACCTAGTCATGTAACCTTGAGCAAGTTACAATTGCCCTCAAAAAGGAAAATAAATAAGTAAATAAATATTAAGGGTGATGAGAATACAAATAATCCCACCCCTACTCCCCCACAGAGCTTATGTTAGCATGGTAATAGAGCTTGTTACAATACATACAATGTAGATGTGAAATAATTCATATTAATTTAAGGTACGTGTTAGTTCTGTATCTATGATCCTATGAATTATCTGGGATAAGTAGTGGCAAAGATCTTCTTTAGAGGAATAGTACCCTAACATTGTCTTGAAAGAAGTTCACAATTCTAAGGGGAAGAGATGAGACTAGAATACATTCTAGGAATGGTTTGATGACCTGTGTAAAGGTAGGTCAAAAACAGGATTATAAGATCACAGAAATAGAGTCAGAAGGGACATTCATGGCCATCTAATCCAACCGGTTAATTTATTTCTTTAAATCAATTTTATTTTATTTTTAATTCTGGATTATCTCCCTCCTATCCACCAATTGAGAAAGCAAAAACAAAAAATACATCACAACTATTAATAGACAAATAAAACATACCTCACATTGTTTTGTATACAACAATTTTACATATTTTTATTCATTTAATTTTATTTTTCATTCATTCATTTGCAAGTTATAGGTCTCCTTGCCTATGTGGTTGAGAAAGGAGGATACTAATCACTTATTATGGGCTGGTCAATGTGCTAAATACCAAAGTTAGAAAGAAAGGCAAAAAAAAGTAGTCCCTGCCCCCAGGGAATACACAATCTAATATTGAAGATAACATGTGAACAACTATGTACAAATAAAATAGCAACATAAATTATAGATTGTCACAAATGGAAGTTTAGGAAATATGACAGTAATTGGAGTGTCTTGTTTAAGGAATAGAAAAGAGGCCAATATCACTGAATTACAGAATAGGTGAGGCCTATTTAGGGAGTAAGATATAAAAGACTTAGAAAGGTAGGAAGGAGGGTAATTTATGAAAAGCATTAAACGAGGGGGAATTTTATGTTTGATCCTAGAGATCAAAGAAGGAAACTGGAGTTTACTGAAATGGAGGTGGGGGTGGGGAGGAGTATTGACATAAACTTCAGGAAGATCATTCTGACAGTTAATTGGGATGGACTAGAGTGGGGAGATACTTTATTCAGCCTATCAACACTCAGTAATCTATGTGTTAAGTGAGTAGGGCCTGCATGAGGGTCTTTGGCCATGGTGGAGGAAAGATAAGGGATTGTATGAGAAATGTTACTAAGGTAAAATTGACAGTACTTGGTAAGAGATTGGATTTTGTAGGAAAATACAATGAAGACTTAAGAATAAAACATTGGGGGGTGGAGCCAAGATGGCAGAGTAGAAGCAGGACCTCCCGCTGCTCCTGCTTCCACCTTCCCCAATCCATGTAAAAAGGGGACTCTAAAGAAACTTTGGAGCTGCAGAACCCACAAAATGACAGAGAGAAGCTAACCTCCCACTGAGGACAGCAGGGCAGGCCGGCAGGAATAGGCCAGCGCAGTGCTCTGGGAGCAGAGTCCAGACCCAAGCAGAGGCTTTAGCCCCAGGGCAGGCCTGACCAGCCTTGGCCAGAGGAACTCCAGAACAGCAGCATCTGTGGCCTTTTCCAGATTTATCAACACACAGATGTGAAGGACAAAGTGAGAGGTCAGTGCAGTCTGGACTTTGGGACCCAGTAAGTGGGAGGACCTAGCTTTTGTCCCCTGGGCCAAGAAGTCTCTGAGATGCCTTCACAGCCAGCCAGTGCAATCTGGCAGCTTCAGCTCCTGGCCTTGCTTTAACCTGCTTGGATATGGATTACAGTCTAGGGTGGAGGTCCTTGGGCCTCCTGGTGGCAGAGTCCTACTGTGGCAAAAAGCCCAGGGGTCAAGCAACTGTGGGGTGACATGACCAGGCAAAGGAAACGAAGCGGAAAAAAGATTCCAAAATTACACTCGTATTTGGGGGATAAAAAGGAGCAAAGCATGGAACAGGAGGAAGACAGTGAAGTCAGAACTCCTGCACCAAAAGCTTCAAAGGAAAATTGCAGCTGGTTACAGGCCATAGAGGACCTTAAGAAGTGAGATAAGGGTAATGGAGGAAAAATTGGAAAGAGAAATGAGAACAATGCAAGAAAATTATGAAATGAGAGTCAACAGCCTGACTGAGGAAAATAACACTTTAAAAACTAGACTGACTCAAATGGCAAAAGAGGCTCAAAAAGGCAATGAGGAGAAGAATGCTTTAAAAAACCAAATCTGCTAGATGGAAAAAGAATCTCAAAAGCTCAATGAGGAGAATCATGGCTTCAGAATTAAACTGGAGCAAATGGAAGCTAATGACTTTATGAGAAATCAAGATGCTGTTAAACAGATCCAAAAAAATGAAAGAATAGAAAGCAATGTGAAATATCTCATGGTAAAAACGACTGACCTGGAAAATAGATCCAGGAGAGATAATTTAAAAATTATTGGACTACCTGAAAGCCATGATGAAAGTAAGAACCCAGAAATCCTCCTGCAGGAAGTTCTCAAAGAAAACTACCCTGATGTTTTAGAATTAGAGGGCAAAACAGATGTTGAAAGAATCCACAGATCACCTCCTGAAAAAGATCCCCAAAAGAAAACTCCTAGGAATATTATAGCCAAGTTCTAGAATTCCCAGATTAAGGAGAGAATATTACAAGCAGCCAGGAAGAAACAATTTGAATATGGTGGAAATACAATCAGGATAGCTCAGGATCTGGCAGCTTCTACACTGAGGGATCGAAGGGCTTGGAATATTATATTCTGGAGGTCAAAGGAGTTGGAATTAAAACCAAGATTAAAACTGAGTATCATGTTTCAGGGGGAAATATTGTCATTAAATGGAATAGAGGACTTTCAAGCATTCTTGCTGAAAAAACCAGAGTTGAACAGAAAATGTGACATTGTGATACAAGAAGCAAGAGAAGCATAAGAAGGTAAAACACGGAAAAGAAATCATAAGAAACTTATCAAAGTTGAACTATTAACATTCCTACATGGAAAAATAATAATTGTAACTTATGAAACTTTTCTCAGTAGTTGAAGGGAATAGAAATATATATGAGGGTATATGGGCATATGAATATATATGTGAATGTGTGTATTTTTTTTACAGGTATACATAGATAGAGGGCACAGGACCAATTTAAGAGGAAGGGATGATACTTAAAAAGTGAAATTAAGAGGTGAGAGAGGAATATAACTAGAGGAGATGGGTGGAGACATAATGGGGTAAATTATGTTATATAGAAGAGGCAAGGGGAAATGGTTACAATGGAGGGGAAGTATAGGAAGGCAAAAGGGAATGGTTCAACCTTATTCCCATTGAATTTGGCTTGAGGAGGGAATGAAATACACACTAAATAGGGTATCTCACCCTACATGAGAGTGGGGGGGGGAAGGAGATGATAGGGGCAATGATGGAAGGGAGGGCAGTGCTGGTGGGGGGAGGGAAGTTGGCAGCACCCACTTTTGAAACAGATGGGATCAAATTAGAGAATAGAAAAAGTGGGAGGTGGGATAGGAGGGAGGGAAATATAGTCAGTCTTTTACTATCTTATTTATTTACATCTCATTAATTAATTTATTTACTATCTTATTATTTACAGTCTTATACTATCCTATACTGAACTGCTTGTCTTCCCAGTAAGTGTGGGTGAAAAGGGAGGATGGGAATGAATCTGAAAATCAAAGTTTTAAAATCAAATATTCAAACATATATGTATATATATATATACTATTATCAATACTATTTTACATGTAATTGGGAAATAAGCTATACAGGCACTGGGGCATAGAGATCCACTGGAAAAGTCGAAAGGGGTATGGGTGAAAATATGGAAGAGAGCAAATTGGAGGAGAGGATATCCTGTGGGACTGCTATTTTCAGGGGGTGGCTAAGGGAAAAACTGGGAGAAAATTTGTAACTAAATCTGGCTGAAATGAATGATGTAAATCAGAAGTTAATAAAGCATTTGGAAAAAAAAAGAATGAAACATTGGTTATGAGTCTGGGTAAGTGGGAGGATAGTAATTACCTTGACAGTAAGAGAAAAGTTAGGAAAAGGTGAGAGCTTGGAGTGAAAGATAATGAGTGCAGTTTGAGATATTCTGAATTTAAGCTATCTATGGTATATCCAGTTCATGATGTACATAAAACTGTAGGTCAGAAGAAATGAGAGGGCTAGATAAATAGATTGGAGGATCAGCTGTATAGAGATGATAATTATGTCCACAGAGGTTGATGGGATCACCAAGCAAAAGTGTAGAAAAGTGCTCAAGACAGAGCCTTGGAAGACTCACAAAGTTAATGGTTATGAACTGGTTGAAAATCTAGCAAAGGAGACTGAGAAGGAATATTCAGGTTGATAGAGGAGAATAAGGAGAAAGTAACATTACACAAATCTAGAGAGAAAAGAGTTTCCAGAAGAGAATGATTAATAGTGTCAGAGGCTTCTGAGAGGTCAAAATGGAAAAGAACAGACAAAGGGTCATGAGATTTAGCAACTGAGATAGGATCTCAGTGTAATTACAAGATCACAAACCAGACTAAAATAGTTTTAAAAAGAATGACAAAAAGGAAATTATAGGCACCAATAGTAGATAGCCTTCTCAAGAAGTGTGGCGATAAAAGGAAAGAGAGATGTGATTATCATAGCTGGCAGGAATAAATGGGATCGAATGAAGATGGGTTTTTTTGGGGGGTCATTTTGGAATTTTAGACATATTGGTGTTTTATAGATAATACAGACAGTAGATAGGGAGAGATACAAGAAGAGCGAGGTAATAGGCATGATAGAGTGCAATCTGCTGCAGAAGAGGGGATGGGAGAAGAACATTTGTGCATATAGGAGGATTTCCTTGGCAAGAAGAAGGCCCACCAATTCATGTGAGGCAGGAGTGAAGGAAAATATTGTAGCAGAAGGTATCTGAGTGATATGAGATAAAAGAAATGAAAAGAAGGAATTCCTGGGGAATGTTCTCATTTTTTTTTTCAGTGAAATATGAGGTAACATCCTCCACTGAGAGGATAAGAAGAGAAGGGAGAAAAGAGAAAGTCATGGAATGTTTGAGGAGGAACACATACATATTCATATAGATATAGATAGACGTACAAATATGTATACATATAGACACATTATACACATACATACATACATGTATATGCATGTGTATCTGTATGTGTATTATATACGTGTGTACATATACATATACACTATTAGACAAACTGCTGTAGCCAGTAGGATTTGGGGAGGAGGGGTAAAGATATTACCTGGCCACAGTGAAGGTCCAGTTAAGATGTTTTAACGTAAGTTTGTTAAAAGTTCTTCACCCACTCACTAAGGTTTCCTGATTTTCTTTAGATTCATTTAGCAGCATGGGAATAAGAGCAAAGGCAGCAGATGGTGGAAGTAATACAAGGTAAGGATTGGCAGGGTGAGAGCATCAGCATGCTGAGGGAACAATGAACTTGTGAGAAAAGGAAAATGTAGAGTTATATTGGTTCATCCAGGGGTTAGTATAGAATGGAAAGAGAGAAAAGCTAACTAGAGTAAAGGTAATGGCCTAGGAAAGAAATGAAGGGTTTAGGGATTGAAGGTCACAACCCAAATAAAAACACAGAAAATATTCAACTTTGACTGCTGAGATGACTAGTTTCATATATGGATAAGAAGGAACACCTAACCAGTGTGCATGTGAGAATGGCTTTGAGACAAAAGACCTTCTGAAATCACTATTTCTTGTATCTCTTGTACAATGAGGGCATAAACAATATATATATATATATATATTTTTTTTTTTTTTTTTTTTTTTCCTTTACCGTCTCTGTGGTAAGCTGTCTATGGGAAAGGATTGAGGGTTATTATTGTTTGTCCTTCATTATCAAAGAGGACTATGACATTGGGAAGGTGATGTCTTACAAGCGAATTCGATTTAACTGAGAGAGGGTTGTGCAAAGTCACCTGCTTCACCCTCTCCTCCAGAGTCATCTGAGCCCAGTGGCAAGATATGAAAGAACTGAGGGGTGGAGGGATTAGAAGTCATGTTGTGGATGAAGAACAAAGTTTGAGAGGGAGATAAATAATGGTCAAACTTGGGAATTTTAGGGTTCATAAACATGAAACTAGAACAGACAGGAAAATCAAGAGTATGATCATCTTTGCGTGTAGTTGAAGTCACCTAGAAGAGTATTTTATTGGGAAATTCGTAAGTTTAGGACCTAGGAGGTTAGTTTTCGGGCATAAGTATGTTGAAGTCCCCTGGAGGAGGGTTTCTCAGAGGAAATAATTGCTATCAGATCATCTTGTAGCTGAATGACAGGAAAATGGTTGCTTTTTTCATAGGTAGAAGGAGGAATATCATTATTTTTCTTTATTTTTTCTGTCAGAAACTGCATAGGTCAATATCAAAAAGATACCTTTTTATTGTGATCTTCCTTTCAAGATAAATTTTGATATGTGTATTATTATTTGTAAAGATTTGACTATCTTTTTCATTAGATTGGTTTTATTCAAAATATTTTTAGGATTGCAATAATAATTATAACACATTTATATAGCATATTAAGATTTACATAGTGCTCTATGTGAATCATCAGATTTAATACTCTGAATAATTTTAGGGAATAAGTACTGTTCTTCCCTCTTATAGATGAGAAAACCTAGCTTCATATAAATTAATTATCTTGCCCAAGACCACACAACTAACGTTTTTCTTTCTTCCTGTGTAGTTAATATAATTACTGAAAGCAAGAGGTCAGAAAACAGAGGAAACAAAATGTTACTGTGTTAATACAAATATGAGTAAATAAATATATTTAGATTTCCTCAACAACAAAAAAGGACAAAAATCATGTTATGTCTTTTCAGAGCATGAATGGGTCTCACAAATTTAATTGGAAGGTGAATTTAGTATTGCTCCCTGTTAATATTAGACATATGGCTGCTAGCCTTTTAAAAGTCAAGTTTTCCAGCCCTCCAGAGAGCTGAAGTACGTTTGGAGTCTATTTGTGCAACACGATGCCTGTGCCTATATCAGAACGCAATAGAAAGGGAGAGAATTTCTCTTTCTTTCACTCTCATCATTCAGGTCATCTTGTAGTGAATATGTCCATAAAATAGGACATAGCACATCCAGCAGGGATCAGAGAAAGGAAAAGAGTTGTATCAATAAGCAGTTTCAAGAAATATGACCTCTGGTAACAGAAAGGAAAGCCAACAGGGGATTTGAAAGAGAGCTAGCACTGACAGTTGAGTTATAGAGCAGACATAGGGAAGAGAAAGGACATGATCTCACAGTATCACAAGTATGAGTTACTGTGAAATACTTGAGCTACTCTGATGAAGACAGTGATTCAAGACGATTTCAAAAGATCCTTGATTAAACATGCTATTGAGAAAGAGAGAGAGAGAAAGAGGGAGAGAGAGAACTGTTGAACTCTGAATGCAGATTAGAGCATTTAAAACTTTATTTTTCTTGCTTTTATTTTTTAATATAGCTAATGTATAAATATATTTTTGTAATTTTGTATATTCAATTATATCATATTGCTTTCCTTCTCAATAGAGGGGAGGGGTAGAAGGGAGAAAAATAATTTGGAACTCAAAAAAAATTTAAAATAATTCTAATTTTTGAAATTTGATTGGCAAAATAATGAAATAAATTAGAATATACCTTAAAATTTAAATAGAATTATGGAATATATTTTTAAAGCAATATTAGTTATATTAACCATATACATTTTATACAGAGTAATACACCATAGAATTATGATGCTGGTGATGGAGGCAGATTCTCTGAACCTATTATTTTTATTATGGCATCTCAGTAAAATGTCTTTTTATTGCGCTATTCTTGTTTGTGAGCTAATTATTTAACATAAACTCACAAGTGAAAGTTGCTGATCTATGTTTTCAAGAGTGGAGATTGACAGAGTGACTCTATAAAGTAATCACCTTCTGAGGACCCAGCCTACAAACATTTGAATGCTAGCATTAGAGAGGTTTATGTGAAGCAGGTGCTGCCTAAATATCTTAGATGGAAGTAGAACCATGGTTTTCCTGATTATCAGTGTACCACTCTATCAACTCTACCTCTTCTGTAGTTAAAAAGGCATGTAAAGGTTTGTAATGTTTTACTCATTATGTTATTTGATGGTTACAAGCTAGTGGGTAAGAGTGGTTATTATCTCCATTTTATATTTCTTCTAAGGCTAGGAATTTCCCAAGTAGTTCACGTGCTAAATGGTCCCCAATAAATACTTTCTTCTAAAGCAGATTTTGGTATTTATTTAAGGCCTCAACATATGAGGTACTCTGTTGGCTACTATTAAAAAAGATCACTAGATACAAAAAATACTTGCCTTTTACAAATTTATGGTGAATTACTCTCATTAGCAATATTTAGTGGAATAATTTGGTAGTTAAATAATTAGCAGCGATGGTAATAGAAATAGATTTGTCAGTGTTCTTAATATTGAACAGGTAAAAGGAACATCCACACTGATAAAATAACAAATCTTTGGCATGATATTCTAAATAGCAATGAATGAATTAATTAATAAATAAATAAAAAACGTTTATTAAGCACTTACTAGCCTCCAAGGAAGGGTAATATGAAGTGAACTAGACAATCAACATGCTCTTTCCAGAAACAATGGTAGTATTATTTTAATTATTATTTCTATTACAAAATGTAGAAAAGAGTAATGAAAGAGAATAGTGGTGTTGATGTGAGCAGTGGCAGAGAAGATGGCCAGAAAGGTGAATAGGTGTTTTTTAAGCTTATTGTCGGTCTAGAATTGTACCAAAAATGATACTTTCCGCTGCTGTGGTGGTGTAAAAACAATAATACCAGTACCTGCTAGCACAGGTTCTTTTATCTGCTTTTCTAAAGGAAAGCAGCTCAAAAGGGGTCAAATATATGCATATGTGTGAGCGCCCACACACACACACACACACACACACATATATATATATATACATATTTATAATTTACTTACTTCAGGGGGGAAAGTCATCCCTCTGAACTTCACAGAAAATGCAAACATAGATTACAAGCAGAAATAATAGTATAAAAACCAATAGAGATGTCATCTAACTATCTGAGCAAAAATACATACATCAAAGATGAACAGACAGATACAACTGTCTTACCATTACATACATACATAGTTACCAGAGAGAAAAGCACCAACATCTGGGTTTTCAAAGATTTTATGTGCATGCATACACACACACACACACACACTCTTAAGTTAGCATTTTGCTTTGTACATATATGTATATATAGGTATGTACATATGTATAGATATACTTCTTCAGGGTCAGAGGGCATTACAATCTTTGTGACCCACTGCCTAATTACAAAGTAACGAAAGGTGTTGGCCTTCCTGAAAAACAAGCCTCCCCTAATCAAGCTTATGTAGTGCTTCATGTGAGGCCTATTAGTGGTCGGGGAAGATTTTCAACTCCCATTAATATTACAGGAATAGAGGTAGATACAGTAGGCTAGGTAAATTTATTCAGTTACTTATCCCAGGGTGGGTTTTCCAAAGTTGAGTGGATCAACTTCCAGGGCGACCTAGCAATATGGATTCTAAAAGTCAGGCATGGAAGATGATATCAAGATATGTGTTGAAGATCCTCAAAGATGTTCCTTGTGATCATGTGCACAAGGATGTTTGCTTGTTGGAATTTATGTAACTGGAGGTGTTATAGTTTCAAAATTTAAGTATGCTAATGAATTGATATTATAAGATGGTGGTGGTTGCTTTCCTTCATTCTTGAAGAGGATCAAAGTGACATCATTATGTTAGAGTCAAGTGACAGTGTTTCCAGCTGTGGCTAATCAGACTTGGCTGAAAAGTTCTACCACAGGTCGGGACACAGTCTATGTGAACTATCTATTGAATGATAGAATACACACACACAGGCATATGTGCACATATATGGACATATATGTGTGTATATGTGTATGTATACTTTTATATATGCACCCTTAAATAAATCAATATATTGATAACTTTTCATTGATAAACTTGATAACATTTTTTCTCATTAATATGTTATTGTATTGGAGATTTACTCTACCTCTTATGGACTCTGATAGACTTTGTAGAATCTCAAGGGTATCAAAAGTACAAATTAAAGGCTTTTTGATCCTCCTTGAGAGACTAAAACAAGTTTATCCTCCTTGCAATTTAGAATTGGTTACTATCTTCTATACCTGTGTGGTTTAATTTCTTTTTACTTTGTTTTCCTTTAATCTCCAAAACCATCAAAGAAGGTATCCCTTTTCCTCTAATTATCACTTTAGAGATAAATCTTCACCTTAACCCCAAGGATATCACCTTGGATCATGTGTAAATGATCCTCCACATTCTCATAGTTGGCAAAATTTGTGCATATTGGTAAACATTCCAGGATTGTACTCTCATCCTCCACTCAGTACAATTCCTTTAGAGAAGGGCCTCTATTTAGGTGAGTAGCCAAAGAGCATCAGGACTGGATTAGGATAATCAACATGGGTAAAGGTTAAAAAAAAAACTCCTTTATCTTCTACATGGCTAATGGAATATGGACAAAATCCAGGAGTGAGACAATGGCCACTGTGTAGCTCACATTGTTTTCCTCTTCCTGTACCTTGTGTATCCAACAACTATCATGAAATAGGAAGCTCATTTATAATGCAAAACTATTTTATGTGCAACAGTCTATCTAAACACAGCTTAGATAATTGAAACAGCACAGTCTTATCCTCAGTCTTCTTCATAGCTGACACATTGGTTTGGAAAGTAATAAGAGCACTGTATTCAAGCTGTTGCTAATCGGCGAGTTTTTCTGAAGGTACTTGGGCTGCCTGGTTTTACACAGAGAATGGTAGCACTCTGGATCAAAACTCTTTCTTCCAGCTCATCATCCTGGGAAGCAACCCCTGCAGAGATGCTCTCCTGACAACTATTCCTACTAGTGGTATACCCATATTTATTGACGATGCAGAAAAGAAAGTTATGGTCATCAAAGTTATTGGCATTGCCAAATGTTTCAAAATCAGAAATTAATATGACTTTTTCATTGGAAATTGCATTAAAGAAGAGGCATTGTTAACATCTGCCTTGCTTTACACCCTAAGGACCATCAGACTTTTCCATCTGACATGTGAATAAAGTTTCCCTATGTGTTCTACTACTCTTTCAGAGCAGAAAATGTCTTCTTTATTTGTATCCCCAGCATTTAGTATATAGTGCTTTACATAAATAAATACTTAACATTTTTCATTCATTCATTCAGCTATGTGTGGAAGTGCACCTCACCCAAACTGGTCATTTTACAAGTAAAAATAAAAAATTCATAAAGCTTAAAGGTTTCACCAAAGTTCACAAAGACATTGTTGTACCATCAGGATTTCGACTCAAGTCCCAAGACTCTAGTTAGTTTTCTTCCCATTTTGCCACATGTGAGGAACATTTATTATGAAGCTACTATATGTAAGACTTTGTATTCAACATATTATAGTGTGACTGAAAAGACCAAAAAGAGAACATTTACAAATATTCATGAAATAAAAATGAAAGACACTAGGGATATTAGCCACTATTTTCACATACAACACATGGAACCACTTAAAAAGTGATGGTTGCTTCTTTTGGGGTGATATTATATAACAAATCATATTCTATTAATATCCTGTGACTCAATACCAGGAATATTCCAGTAGATGTAACAGAAAAGTTTGAACTACTTTGCAAAAGTACATTCAAACTTTAAAAGGACTTTAGCACCCATTTAGAGATGCAAAACTCAGCATTTCGAAGTTAATGACAAACTGCTAGTTTTTATATGTAAATTGTGTTGAGAAGCCTGAAAAGACTTAATAGCACCTTTGATTCTTCTGTTAGTAAACTGGTCTTAAGTAAATTAACTGAATAAACTCAACCAAGCTTGCCAAATTCCCCTCTTCTAGTGAATAGCTATAAAGATCTAGAATACACTCTTTCCTGAAAGCAGGAAATAATTTTCCATCTGTAAAATTTTGGATCTGAAACAAAAATTAATTATTCTTCCTCCATGATTTGCTAACAGACCATGAAGACATGACTTTCTCTTTTAAGGGAAAAAAATCATACAGGCAAATCAAGTACAGTTCATTTTCCAGTCCCATACATATATTATGTGATTTGAACAACAGGAGTAGAGCAGGAGGGAGCCATGAAAAATAAAAGGGACTCTGGAGGCTCATGTCCAAAGAAGTTTTCAATCACACTTTAAAATTAAGTGTCTCTGATCAGGATTTAATTTACAGTTTAAGATTTAATAACACAGTCATTGCCTGTTAATTAAATGGCAATGGATCATTTACCAACCTGTTTAATGAGGTGTAACAACTATTGCATATAAAACATAGCGACATTATTATTACATTGCTGTTAAACCTCAATAAATCTGTTTGAATAATTATTGGTATTTAAGTATTACAAAATAACTAGAAAAACCAGACATACCTACTTATATTTAATAAAATACGTAGTTTATTATGGGAATAATTAAGTCCCCAGCATTCCATTCCAACTTTTCTGCCCTGGATAAATGCAAATGATACTAATGGGAAACCAGTGCCATTAGAAGAAAACCAGCATTGCATAAATGAGCCATCTAAGACGCTGCTGCTATTGCTTATGTTGTCCTCAAGGGACAACTAATTAATCAATTTTTCATTAAGTACCTACTATGTGCAGGGGATGGTATTAGATGCTATGTGTAATATAAAAATTTTGGACACAGTTTCCCTCGCAAAATGCTTAGAGTCTAACTATGGATTCAAAGTTAAAATATTTTTAAATCCCAGATGCAAAAAAATTTATGTTTCCTAACGCCTTTGAGGCTTTGTACAAGTTATTGAACCTTTCTACAAGCTTTTTCCTTGGCATTTGTTATCAATTATTTTTAAAATTAATAATAACTCCACAGGGCTAATAGCCTCACTGAGCACTGTGTTACTGAGGCCCCAAATTAATCTTTTTCAAAATTTTACATATGTGGGTTGTTGCTGTTGTTCTTTAAAGTCATTTTTACTGGTGAATATTATTATTTATCTCTAAATATTTTAATATTATATTATTATGATATTAATATTATATTTTATTATTCATCTGTCTCCTCTTCCAGACTGTAAGCTACTTAAGGACAAAACAGAAATACATGTGGTCATTTCCCAAAGACTGGAATATATATATATATATATATATACATATATATATATAATATACATAATGCCAAAATTTATTAATAAATTTAAGATCTTTAATTCTAGCCTTTTGAGGACGAGAGAGAGAATAAAAAAATAACACTAAGAATTAACTAGAAGTTTATGGTTTTGCAGTCAATTCTTCCTAATACATTAATATTCTCTTTTCCCCAAATTTGATCAATCAGCTTGAAAGAACACACTAACAGATACAAAAGATTCTGCATCCAAATAGAGAGCAAAAGTAAAATATTAGATACAACAAGAATTTCAAGGGCAGAAAATACTCCTAAAATAAAGTTTTCAATTGTTTCAGTTGTGCCTGACCCTTTGTGACCCCACTTGGATTTTCCTTGGCAAAGATACTGGAGTACTTTGCTATTTCCTGCTCCAGGTAATTTTGCAAAATGAAGTAACTGAGCCCAACAGGGTTGAGTGTCTTGCCCAGGGTCACACAGCTAGTAAATATCTGAGAACATATTTTACCTGGGGTCTTCTTGACTACAGACCTGGTTGCTATTCCCTGGGCTACCTAGATGCCCCTAAAAACAAAATATTTACTTTATCATTGCCTCTTTCTGCAACTTCCTTTTTCTTTTGTAGATGCCATCAAATTAAATTCTAGATGTTTAATTGATACTGATTGGTATCTTAAATTATATTTTAGTTTCATGTTTTATATTTCATAAAGCAAAATGTGAAAATACTGATGTGAAAGCATGTGCACTGAAAGAGGAAGTTAATAGATGTCATGACTAGTGATTATGAGCAATCTTTAGATTATAAACTACTGGAGGACAAGCAATGGAGGACAAAATATTTCACTTTGTATTTCTTCTACTTCCTATTAAAATGAATTGCCTATAGAACGATGTCAGCAATTATATATTGTTGGGTGTTGAGTAAATGAATGTATGAAAGTAATATACAGAGCTGGTACTGACAATTCTTGTCTCAACTTAATGAAATGCTAATTAAGCTTATAGTTTTGGTTTTGTTAGATGATTTCAACACATCAAAGCCACAATCTTTTGAGCCTTGTATATAAATATGTTATACTCATGCTTTCTCTAAAGTTAATTATTTTTCTAATATCCTTTTATATTCTGTAAGTACCCTTAAATCGCCAAACCATTAAGCTGTCAAAAGAAATGTCAACACAGGTATGCTATACAAATTGGCATTTTATTATTTTCTTTAGTTGTGTGCATGTATGTAATAACTAATAACAGAGCACTGTCTACTGTCTATATCAGATAAGAGCAATTAGTATATTTATTATTTGTGGGCTGTTGACATTGTTGTTTTGAAGTGAAGTGATTTAAGATAGAGAAATTTTCTGTTTTCTTTAAATCATTATGTATACTATAAAGGGTTAAGGATTAGTGACAGGATTTTAAAATTTAATTTTTAAGTTTGAATTTTATAAGTATGTTTAAACCACAGGAGGAAGCCAGAATAAGTTAGTATTTTGCCTGATGACACTATTAACCAAAATACAGGTTAAGTTTAAGCTAGATAGGACAGTGAATAGAACACTTATTCTGAATTCAAAGACATCTTAAGCTCAAATCTAACCTCAGAAAATTTCTAGCTGTGTCACTCTAATCAAGTCACTTAACCTCTGTTTAACTCAGTTTTTTCTGTCCTAAAATGAGATATTTCTAAAGAACTTAGGAAGTGTTATGTAAAAGCCAATTATTATTATGAGATATTATGAGATAGATACATCTATATATCTCAGGTTCTTAAAAATGTATATATGTATATATGAGATATATACACATATTTTAAGTACCTGGTAATATTTTTATGCAACCTAAATATCTTTTCCTTCCTTTCCTTCATCTTTCCCCCCCTCCTTCCCTTACGCTTTCTCTCTCCTCTCTCCTACCAAGCCAATACAGGGGGATCTTTATCACATCTCCTCTCTCTGTCTCTCTTCTTTTGTTCTTATATCTTGAATCGGTGATACAGATTGACTATGAACTAGGCCTACGACTTGGTAGAAAAAGAAGAATCAGATACCATTTGGGAAAGTACACAGTACTCCCCATGTTCTCAAGCTTCCATCTGCTACCAAAGCACATGTCTTTAATACAAAAAGTCCCCCTGTAATGATAAATGGCTATGCTTATGGAACATTGTGATCTAAAAATAATCAAAACTTCAGGTACTCCAAAGGACCCTATGGTTCAAAAGGGGACTTAATCAATATGGTGCAACATAATATCAATGTTGACTTGCATGGAATGAGTGTTATGCAGTCACTTAATAAGAGAGACACTAGACAGACAGTGCAAGTGCTAAACTGGTATGACCAAGTTATTGCAAGAACTAAAGGGAGCCCTCCAATAACTTGGGTGGATCCATTGGGGAAGAATCATGAGAAAAAATCACAGAGATTAAAAACATATTAAAAGGTTGTGATCTTCATTGGAGACAAGACTCATAATGATGAAACTCTAGAATTGTTATGCTATCAAAATGCAGTAAATATATGCACACACGTGTGCATGAGCACACACACACACAACAGGCTATGGTATTGCCAAATAATGGGACAAATTCATTTCAGGGAGGAGGAGAGAGAGACATTTTCCTACTTTCTGCTAACATCTAGAAGAAATACCTTTCTTTAAATAGTATTTGTGCTACATTGTGTTTAGAGTGTAAACCATGCTCTTTTCAATTCTCTTCAGTATGATACCCAGTGATAATAATGAATGATTGCTAAACACCCTGCCGTTGATTCTGTGTGGTGTCCTTGTTTCTAACTTTTCTCTTCTCTTCTCCAAGCATAATTGTGACCATGTAACTCTCTGCTCAAGTCATGATTTGATTTCTATTGCTTCCAGAATAAAATAATAGTATACTTCTATTTGGTGCTTTTTAAGTCCTTCACAGTCTGACTCTAATCAATCTTTTGGGACATATTTTATATTATTCTCCTTCATGATCTTTGCATTCCAGAGAAAGTATTAATAGTCATTCATAGTATTCTACCTCTTTTCTTACCCCTATTTCCATGTCTTTGCACAGTCTCTCTCTGTCTCTGTCTTTCTCTCTGTTTCTCTGCATATCTGTCTGTCTCTCTGACTTTCTCTGTGTCTGTGTGTGTCTCTTTATCTATCTTTCTATCTATCTGTGTATCTATCTATCTAAAGTAAGTGATGCAGATGGACTATAAGCTAGACCTAAGATTGAATAGGAAAAGGAGAATTGGATAACAATTAGGAAAGTTCACAGTAATTCCAATATCTTTCAACCTGACACGTTTTCAAATTCTAAGAATCTCTTAAAGATTATGCTTCTGCATTACCTCCTAACAAATGGTTCCCTGGTACCACACCAGTAGTTAATACTTTCCCCTCCTGCAAATACTTCATATTTATCTTTTCATTGCTGATAGGTATTTTATACCCCCCATAAACATTCACACACTCCCCAGCAGAATAAAAACCCCGTGAAAGCAAGGATCAATTGTCTTTGGCCTTTGGATATCCAGATTCTAGCATCATTCTTTGTACATAGTAGGAGACATTTCATAAATACCTGTTGAATTGAATTTGATGTCATATGTTTTGGTGTTGATAGAAAGAGATAAAGACAAACCAAGACAGAGAAATAAACAGAAATGCAGAGACTCATGGAAACAGAGAGAAAAAGAGAGAGACAGAAGGCAGGCAGAGGTGGAGGCAGAGAGAAGGAGAGACAGAGATGTAGGTAGAAAGAGGCAGACAGAGAAACAGGGAGATAGAGCATTAACTTAGCTTTATTTATTTAGTTATTTAAGTTTATATGTATAGGGGCGGAGCCAAGATGTCCGAGTAGAAGCACAAATTTCTCATGGGCTCCTGCTCCAACCACTTCCAATACCTGTAAAAAAATGACTCTAAACAAATTTTAAAGCTACAGAACCCCCAAAGTGACAGAGAGAAACAAATCACCCACTGAATATAGCCTGGCAAACCAACAGGAAAGGTCTATCTCAGCCTGCTGGAGGCCAAGCTCAGCCCTGTGTAAGCCATGTGATTCTTGCCCCAGGGAGGCCCCAACCAGCAGCAGACAGAACAGATTTCAGGAGGGTGAATCACTAGCAGCTGTGGTGGTTTTCAGACTTGTCAAACCATAAACACCAAAAACAAAGTAAAAGGTCAGTGTGGAACTCTGTTGGAATATCAGGGGACAAAAGAGTGTGGTCCAGGCCCTACCCACAGGGCGAGAAGCAGCAGAGGAGTGGTGGCTGTGCAATCATTGCATGGCTGCCTCAGGAGCTTCTGGCCTGCAGATAGTATTGGGACCAAGCAGCCACTCACAGTGTAAGAGCTCTTGCTTTAACCTGCTTGGATCTGGATCGCGGTCTTGGGTGGTGGTCCTGGGGTGTGTGGCCATGTGCCAGAGGTTTTGGGGGGCTGTATACCTAATAGCTCTGGCATCTGGACAAACCTCAGCAATTTGGGACAAAACTCTCTCCATTCTGTAAGCAGAGTTCTACAGTGGCAAAGAGCTCAAAATTCAAGTGATTGGTTGGCAATTCGAGAAAACAAAGGAAGCACAAACAGACAACAGAATATTTTTGGGGGGATAAAAAGAATCAAAGCACAGAGTGGGAGCAAGACAGCAAAGTCAGAACTCCTTTATCAAAAGCCTCAAAGAAAAATATGAATTGATTACAATTCATGGAGGAGCTCAAGAAGTATTTTGAAAATCAAGTAAGAGAAGTGGGGTAAAAATTGGGTACAGAAATGAGAATGATGTAAGAAAATCATGAAAAGTGAGTCAACAGCTTACTATAGGAGACCCAAAAATACATTGAAGAAAATAACACCTTGAAACATTGAATAACTCAAATCAAAAGAGGTCCAAAAAGGCAGTGAGGAAAAGAATGCCTTAAAAAGCCGAATTTGCATGTTGAAAAAGGAATTTTAAAAACTTACTGAAGGGAATAACTCCTTCAAAATTAGATTGGAGCAAATGGAAGCTAATGACTTTATGAGAAATAAAAACACTATAAAGCAAATCCAAACAAATGAAAAAATAGAAGGCAATGTGAAAGAACTCATTGCAAAAACAAAAACAAAAACAAAACAAAAAACCAACAAACAAAACAAAACAAACAAAAAAATAAACCACTGACCTAGAAAATCAATCCAGGAGAGATAATTTAAAAATTATTTGACTACCTGAAAGCCAGGATCAAAAAAAGAACCTAGATAACATCTTTCAAGAAATTATCAAGCAAAATTGCCCTGATATTCAAGAGCCAAATATAAATTGAAAGAATTCATCCACTGCCTCTTGAAAAAGATGCCCAAAAGAAAATTCCTAGGAATATTATAGCCAAATTCCAGAGTTCCCAGGTCAAGGAGAAAATACTGCAAGTAGTCAGAAAGAAACTATTTGAGCATTGTGGAAACACAATAAGGATAACACAAGACCTAGCAGCTACTACTGTAAGGGATCAAAGGGCTAGTTATATGATATTCTGGAGGTCAAAGGAGCTAGGACTAAAACAAAGAATCACCTACCCAGGAAAACTGTGTATAATGCTATAGCTGAAAATATGGTCATTCAATGAAATAGAGGATTTCAATCATTCTTGATGAGAAAACCAGAGCTGAACAGAAAATTTGACTTTCAAATACAAGAAGCAAGAGAAGCATGAGAAGATAAACAGGAAAAAAATCATAGGTAACTTATTAAAGTTGAACTATTTACATCCCTACATGGAAAAATGATAATTTTAACATAAAATTTTTCTCAGTAGGAGGATAGTTGAAGGGAACATATATACATATATATATACACACACATACACATACATACATCCATATATATATGTGTATACACACATATATGTATGTATAGGAGGGTGTATATGTATATAAATATATATGTAAGTATGGGCATATGTATGTTCATGTATATATATAGCAGAGGGCACAGGATGAGTTGAATATGAAAGCATGATATCTAAAAAACAAAATAAAGAGGTGAGAGAGGAACTTATTGGGAGGACAAAAGGAGAGATAGATTAAAGTAAATTATCTCATATAAAAGAGGTAAGAGAAAACTATTACAATGGATGGAAGAGCAGGAAGGTGAAATGGAATGGGACAACTTTACTCTCATTGAATTTGGCTTAAGGAGGGAATAACATACACTCTCCATAAGGTGTTTTACCCTAAAGGAAGATAAGGAGGTAGTGGATAAGAAGAGGGATGTTAGAAGGGAAGGCAGGTTGGGGGATAGGGTAGTTAGAAGAAAACATTTTTGTAAAGGGATAGGTTTAAAGGAGAAAAAAGAATAAGTTGCATGGCAGGATAGGATGGAGGGAAATATAGTTTGTCTTTCACAATATAACAACTATGGAAAAGATTTGGGTAACTACACATGTGCAACCTATATTGAATTGCTTATCTTCCCAGTGGGGCTGAGTGAGGAGGGAAGAAGGGAAAAAATCTAGAACTCAAAGTTTAAAGAAAAATATGTTAAAAAATGTTTTTTACATGCAACTGAGAAATAATACATACAGGCATTGGGGTATAGAAATCCACTTGCCCTACTAGAAAGTTAGGGGGGTGATGGAGGAGGATATAAGAGAGAAAAGATTGGGGGAAGGGGTATTCAGTAGGCTTGCTATCTTGGGGTGGGGATAAGGAAGAGACAGGGAGAAAAAATTATAACTCAATCTTTTGGAAATGAATGTTGAAAACTAAAATTAAATAAATACATTTATAAAAAAATAAATAGAAAAAAAGTTTATATGTATTGAATTTGCTGTATTGGTCCATGTAGTCAAAATATTATGAAATAAAAGGCTCATGAAATCCATCGAGGTGCTTGATTTTTTTAATTTTCCTCAACACAACTTAAAACATTAAAATTCTTGTGCTGCCCTTATTCCTCTATGACTGGGCTATTAAGCAGGTGGAAGGTTAATATTCACCACCTGCTATACTGGGCTGCATCACATGCTCCTGAGGCTGCCTGGGTTTATCATCATTTATTAATTACTTAATCAATAAAGTCTGTAAATGGTGACCATAATTATCCCAGAAGGTCACTGAAATAAAGGAGAGGAAAGTCCCAGGGCAATGAGGCCCAGGTTCATAGTTATTTATCTGTAGCTGTGTGACAAGGTGCTATTTTTTATTTCTGTCTTGAATTACAAATTAAAAGTCAGCTGAATAAGCTCGGTTAGAAGACAATACCAGATTAAAGAATTTACCTCGTTCCTCTTGGAAATGTTTCTGTACTTCTAATTAATGGTGATATAAAGTATATAACCCTTAAAACATTACTGCTGACTGACTCTGCTATGTGGAAAAGTAATTCCCCTTTTTTCTAGTGGGTTTTCAAGAACAATAGGGTTGGGATGAACCATAGTTGATTCTACTAGTTTAGCATCATTATTATTGGCACTCTACTAAACCGAGTCACTAGCAGGACCAGAGGAAGTTCTGAAAGGGAAAAGTTCATCACTTTTTGAAGACTTACTATGTGTCTTGCGAGCAGTGTGTGCAGTGTAGTATGGGCCTTATTTTGAGCCTCTGTGCAGTGTAGAATGGGCCTTATTTTAAGCCTGTGTGCAGTGTAGAACGGACCTTATTTTGATGAAGTGCACACTAGAATATCATTGTTAAATTAATGATCTAAGTGATTACCAGAACAATATCCCTAGGCAGAGTGATGACTAATACATTGAAGCTCAGTTTATCAGATCAAGTGGGAATATGGAATGCATACCAGCATAGGCAGACCTAAAGGGGCTGTATGGGAATAATCCCATTTCCCCAAGATGTTAAGATCATAGTTCTTACATTGGGAGGTAGTGGTTTATTATCAGTGAGGACAGATAATTCTGTATAATCTCTGTTATTATGAGTACTTTCAAAACTTGAGTGTTTATAGATGGTGGTGCCAGACTCACCAGGGAGTACATTTTCCAGATTTCTAGTTGGCATGACTAGCCATGGCACTTTTAATGAAAATCTAGAGTAATTTGTTCTTTCATGTTACAGGAACCTCTCATAAATGGGTATGATTCTCAGGTGCATAAAAGCAAGAGGCAGACCAGAATGCATTCTTTTTTGACATTTTTATGATAGTTTTTATCTCTATATCTATTTCAACTGTCACTTATCCTGTAGTTCTCACTTTGCTTTCCCTTTTCTTCTTCTATCTTCGGAAATTAATTTTCATTTCACTCTGATAATGTACCCTTTTATGGTATTAATCAGCCTGGGTTGCCAAAGGATGGTTTATTTATTAAATATTCTATTGAAAGAGGTTATTAGTAGGGGAATATAGGTGAGGGACAGCATGTCATAGGGAGCTAGGTGATACAGTGGATAGAGCATTGGCCCTAGAGTCAGGAAGACCTGAGCTCAAATCAGGTTTCAGAAAGTCACTAGATGTGTGACTCTGTACAAGTCACTAAACCTCTATTGTTATTATTGTTGTTCATTCTTCTTTCTTGAAGAGCACTGATGTCTTTGTTTCTTAAACTGCAAAATGGAGATAATAATAGAACCCACCTTAGCGGATTGTGTGATAGTAATGGCAATTTAAAGATTCCCCTGTATTGGCTTGGTTTTCAAATTGATTGTGTTAAAACCCAGAGCTTGTTGATCCCACCTGTGGGATGGACTTGTTGATGTGAAAAGAAAGTCCTGAACTGGGAGGAGCTGGTGATGTAGATTTGGAGAGACAAGAAAGAGGCAGAAGAACTTTATTTTTTGGAAGCAACACCTCATGGAGAGAGAGAGACTAAGAGAATTGCTGGTGGCCGCTTTGAATTGCCCTGGACTTTTGAGACCTGCCCCCTGAGCTGCCAAGGACTGAGGAGACATGGCTGTTTTGCTGGTACTTTGTCTGTTTTGATGTTGTTTTGCCAGATTTGTCCACTGGTGAAAGACAGGCCTGTTGAAGAAGTCCCGGAACCTGGCTGTTCGCTAAGGAGCCCTGAGACTGTCCTGCAGACAGAGAGTGAATACTGTCCACTGGTGAAGGACAGTGCTGTTGTTGCAGGGGTCTGGAGACTGTCCTGCAGACAGAATGAATACTGTCCACTGGTGAAGGACAGTGCTGTTGTTGCAGGGGTCTGGGAACCTTTCTGTTGGTTCAGAAGCCCTGAAGAAGGATTTTCTTGTTGTATGTTTACAGAAATCCTGGGAGAGGGCTTTGCTAATGTTTTCAAGGGTTGTAGGACTGTTCTACAGACAGAGGATGAATTAATGAAGGGACTGGCAACGTATCTTGCGGCCTTGCTAAGCCTTGTCTCCCCAGGAACTAAGATTGCTGAGAACTTGCCTCGTCAAGATGAAGAAAAGACCTCCATTTGGGTATTAAGTGCTGTGTTTAAACTTGATGTAACTCTGGGATAGATTCAATTGAGATCCAGGGGTGGGGAACTTTTGACCTTTTTGTGCTCTGTGATTGACAAATAAAGGTATAGCCTAGGGGTGGAGAAGTATTTAGACCAGGGACTTTGTAATTAATTGAATGATTGGAAGGTCCTGGGGTGGGGTAGTCCTTGGAGATTATTTAATCACATTTAGTAAATGCAGTATTTTGAATGATGTCATGTTTTGATCTTCTCTGTTCTTGGTTGGTCACTGAATAAAATGGAGAGCACCTATGCTGGTATTTTGAACCTTGGGAAGTTGCCTTTCCTTGGCATTACATTACAGATTGTTCCAAGGATCTAATGTGATAGTATCGGTAAAGTGCCAGATACATAGTAGACACTTAATAAATGCTTCTTCCATACCCCTTCATAGAAGATATAATACTGGCATGGAATCTGTAAACAATGAACTTTACTCCTTCTCCAGATATTTACCAGCTGAGGGAGGAGTAAAGTCCAATGCTTCCTAATGTATTTAAGTCTTAGTTTTCCAATCTTTAAAAAGGAACAGTAATTCTAGCATCCGCATCATAGTTGTTTTGAAGCTCAGATTAGAAAATATTTATAAAGTCTTTTGCAAAACCTATTAAAAGTCTCTATGAATGTCAATAATTGTTATTATGTTACCAAAGGATGCTAGAGGGATCAACTTAAACTGGTGTGAGTGAAGGGGAGATACAAAAAAAAACATCCTTAATTGTATAGAAAAAAAAAATGGGTATGAGGTTAAGTATTTGTTGCAAGTAGATGAGAGTCCAGGAAGACAGATGTGAAAAGCAGGATGCAGATCTTTCTGTAGCTGGAGAGGAAGCATGGAGAGGCGTGCTCTAGCTGACTGGTCATTCCAAATTGTTGACAGGGCTAGAGATCTCTCCTTAAATGGACTAGAGACCAAGGTGACTCTCCTTGGTTTAGGAGGACTGATGTAGGAGGTAGCACTGAGTTTGTTTCATAAACTTAAAAAAAACATAAATATGATAATATGTATTGGAGGTAGTTAGGTAGAATATTGTTTAGAGTGTTTTGCCTGGAGTTAGGAAGACCTGAGTTCAAATTTGACCTCAGATACACATTGTACGAGATAGAACAAGTCACTTAAGCTCTGTATGTCTCAGTTTCCTCAACTATAATATGGGGGAAATAATAGGACCTTCCTCACAGGTGGTAGTGTAGAACAAATAAAGCAATATGTATAAAGTGCTTAACACAGTGGGTGGCATCTTAATAAGCACTTAATAAATGTTTCATTCCCTTTTAATACAAAAATTGATGCTGGCAAAAAAAAAGAATTAATGAGAAAATATTGAAAAACTTGTAGTATTTATTAAAAGAGAGGTACATTTTAACATTTATATAGCTGGTAATTTTTTTGTTCATTTTTAAAGAAGTTTGCTTAATTATTTAAAAAAAAAAAGGGATCAAAGGAATAGCCAGCAGTCTCTGAATGTGGCCTAGGTGCTGGTAATTAACTGTTTCTCCAGAAAGAAACTTTTAGGCCCATTACTCAAGAAAATAAGACCCTATTTTTTTTTTATAAACTCTGTTCACTTTTCATACTAGAATGAGTAATTTGCAGTGTAGTTTCAAGGTTAATTATTCAGTTCATTGACTAATTCCCCCCAGTGTTTTCACTAATCTTTGGTTTTAAATTATGTAGCTTGGTAAGCAACTGAGACCTTTCTAGGAAACTAGAGGAAGGTTTGACGTATTCTTCTGAATATTAAAATGATCCATGTTATTATATTATTCCTGAAAATGTATATGTTACATTCCAAACTATAGAAATCACGTTAAATAATTCTACCATAATGAGAATCTGGTTTATTGAGTAAAAATTTTAAAGATCTGGGAGATGTTCACTGAAAGATTATAGAATTAAACGCAACTTAAATTTGAGTCCTTTACAAGTTTCCAAAGCGACAATATGTATATTATCTCAAGTAATCCTCAATATATTTCCCTGAGGTAAAATAAAAAGGCAAGGCTTCTCTTTTAGAATGGGAGCTCCTTGAGAGGAGTGACTATTTATAGGGATTTGTTTTATTTTTTGCTTCTTTCTTTTTCCTTTCTTTGTTTCCCCACAGCTTATTATACTACCTGGTAATTAGTAGGCACTTGATAAATGTTTGTTGATTTGATTTGACCTTACTTTATAGATGAGGTAGCTAAAGATCATGAAAGCAAGATTAATGATCTAACATTGCCCAAGTAGTAGACGATGGAGGAGAAATTTGAGGAAGTCTCCTGTCAAATTTAGATTTCCACTAAGTCATTATGCAGTATAAATGAGTTAATTTTTTTCTTGTGTGATGTTTTAGAAAAATAAAATTACCACAAAAACCCTGACTCAAAATAAGATCTGGATTCTAGTCTCAACTTTGACCCTAGTGAACTACATGCTTTTGTGTCTGGTACTTAGACTTTCTCTGAGCCCTTTCCTCTTCACATGAGGAAAGATATCTAGCCTAATGAGTACATACATCTCCTTAGTCAACTGTCTTCTTGGAATCAAATGCCTGCTGATTTCTTTTAAATCCTGCACATAATCATTCCTAATTTTATAAGCTGAATAGTGTGTGTGTACATGTGCTCACATACATTTGTGAATATATTTCTCTATGTATATGAGTTATATTCGGTATTACAAAATAACTGAGTCCCCTGGTGTAGAGGGTGGAAACATAACCCCTAGAGAATTTCCAAACTGTAGCTTTTTTTTTCAGAAGACTGGAAAAATTTTAATTAGAGAAAATTGACCATGTTTTTTTTTTTTCTTTAAGTCCTATTAGATACATCTTATCAAGTTACAACTTTCCGCTGGTCTTTTCAGTCCCAGAGTTTTATATGTAGTCTGATCTTTATCAGGCCAAAAGAAAACCACTACATGTATAAATATTAAACTATGATAGTAAATGCATTGATGCAAATCAGAATGCAACTGATAGTAGATGGATATCTAATTGACAATATGCCACCACATTCTTGATAATGGAGTTGATGTCTACTTCATGTAATTTGACTAAAAATAGGAGAAAACAATAACTAGGAAATAAAAACCTAGAAAATACTTGACATAACAGATCAATGCTGATGTGATAATGAGTAAAAAAAGTCATTGCCTGGGTTCACTGACTATTCAATAATAGAATCATATCCTAGATTAAAAATAACTCAACTAATCAAAATTCTCATTTTCTTTTTTTTCCTACACTTTGTTTTGAGGATAGCCAATGAAAGGAAAAAAAATGAATTTTGAAAGTGTATTTAAATAAAGCAAATTCCATGACATGTGGTCATTAACAAATGTTCTCATCTTCTTTAATTCACTTAAAAAATACATATGTAGAGGGTTTTCCTAAACTCAGTGTAGTTTTAAACTATAATATGCATATATGTATATATGTGTATATGTGTGCATACACACATACACTCACACACACGTATTACACAGGTGTCTACCTCTTACCCAACATCTCACCTGTGGTTACACTAAATTGTAGCATGTACAACTGCCAAACTCCAGTAAAACTGTTGTGGCAGATTTGCTGAATCAGGTTGAAGATAACTGACAGGGTTCAGCACCATTGGTGAATTAGGGGGATATCTACCCCAAGTATATAAAGATTTCCCTTGGCAAAATGGAAGAATGAGAACAAATTGTTCCAATACCCAAGAAGCCAGCTGAAGCTAGTGTTGTGGGGTGCTTAGGGCTTGGTCAAGCATTGAAGACACCAAGGTTATCCACTGGATTCCAGGTCACTGCAAGTTCTCTTGACTTTTATTTTACTGTGATTTATTTTGTTGTGATGACTCAGGAAGAGAAAGACTGATGACTTTGCTCAACCCTGTACTATTTAAGTCTAATTCACATGCAAATTAGTGAAATCACCCTCATAATATCATTGGTCTTCTTTGAAAATGAAAGATGTGCAAGTATAATATGTATGTATGTATATATGTATGTATGTATGTATGTATGTGTGTATGTATAGACATATTGGATTAAAGTTGTTATTTAATCAGCTTAGGGAGTTCCTGATGAGGAATTGCTTCTATCAGTACAGATAAGCACCTCAATTCAAAATCAGAGAGACTTTTCTAGGGCACTGAGATATTATATAATTTACTAAGGATGACCCAGCTTATATATGCTACAGCACAACTAAAACCTAGTCCTTTCTACCCCTTACACTAGTTTTTTTTTTAAATCCACTACACAATGCTGTTATTATAAAATATCATAATTAATACTAGAATATAAATAGTACTATTAGTAATAATAATACTTCATGTTGGGCACAAAATTGGTAAAAAAAAAATATTTTACATGTGAACAATACTTTTGTTGTTTTTAATATCATGGTATCTAGTACTTTTCCCATCTCCCAGATGTGTATAAGTAAGACCAAAGTCATGAATGTATCAGCTCCAAAAATACATACACAAATTTTCATGGGAGGTTTGATTGTTATTATTTTGAACTGAATTGAACCTAAACTATAATTATGATACCTATAGATGCATCAAAATTTTAAAAAGTTTCACTAATGAAAGGGAAATACACGTGTTTGTAAGGGATACACACACACTGATATATGTGTGTGTAATCTATTCAGTTTTGACACAATTGAGACAAAGTCAATTCAATATACAAGTCCATTAACCTTTTCAATTTTCTATCCATAGCATTGTTTTTATCTCCTTTAAATACTCTGGCACTTGCAACTTTCCCACCTCCATGCATTTTCTCATTTCATTTCTTATGTCCAGAAATCATTCCTTCATAATCTCCATCTGTTGAACTCTTTCTCTTTCTCAAAAGCCCAGGTCATATTACACCTCCTACAATAACTTTCCCTGACTTCTCTAACTCAAAATAATCTCTTCTTCTACAAATTTTCCTACAATGGCATGTCTTCATTTATCCTTTGCCCTTACTCTTTTTTACCTTCTGTCATATGTTGTACACATATTATAATAATTAGATAATATTGTTCTTTAGGATATTTTTCATCTTGCACATATTAGATTCTTAATGTTATTAAATAGGAATAATAAGCCAAATTCAGAAATAACATTGGTACCAAAGCATCCAAGTGCTGTCCTAGGAGCATGTAGTAAGCATATTTAATGATCACATCCTAGAAAAATGAAAGAAATAAGAAAATATAAATCATACTGTAAAGCCAAGCACAAACAGCTTTCCTGAGGACTGCTGCTATGAACAGCTTTCAAGGTTTTGATTATATATTATAGTGAACTCTCTATTCAGTAACAAATCAGAGCAAAACATTCACAGAAAATCAAAATATAGCATTTACCATGTCACGACTCAACAACTTATCATGAAAATGGCCACATAGTTTTCACAAAGTGGTCACACAGTTTTCAACAAAGTACACTCATTTAGTCATTCACCAAATCCTTAATTCTATCCCAAAGTACAAAAGTCAAAGTTCTCTACTCCTAGGTCAGAGTAAATCATAATCTTCTCAGTCAGTACACAGTATCCAAGTAAAGTCTTCTACTTGAGGCTGGCTCTCAGCTTCCATGGTTCCTCTTCCATGGTCACAGCTCCAACTGTCACCTGGGTTCAAAGAGGCAGGAAGCTCTCAGTTCCTTGTCCAGTTCTTTGTCCAAGTCCCTTTCCATATTGAAGTTCATAGTGTTCAGTCCACCTCAAGTCCTTGACAGTTCCTGTTTCTGGGAAGACAAAGCTTGACAGAGCCACAACAATATTTACACACATTGCTGGCACCATCATCAATTCACCGTCTGCCTGTGAAATCAACTCAGACCCACCAACAAGGTCTGAGAACTCAACACAAATCATGAACATAGAAATCAACAAAGACCCACAAGCCAGGTCCAAGAGGTCAAATACAAATCATCAGTAAAGTTCTAGGACCTCCAAAATCCTCCTCCAGGACTTCTGTAAACATACAACCAGAAAATCCACTCTCAGGGCTTCCAGTAAGGTCCCAGGGCTTCTCTACAAAGTATCACAAATAAACATCAACACAGACAGAGAAGACAGAGTGCCAGGATACCACAAGTTTTCTCCTTATTGACTTTGCCACCACAAGAATTCTCTTCTCAGTTCTTCTCAATTCTTGGTTCAATCTTCAGTCCAGCAGGAGCTGCCCTGCCTCTATGATGCTTATCTCAAGAAGTTATGTCTATCCAGCTTGTGTTCTTCCTTATATACAGTATTGCTCCTCCCTGTTCTGCCCCTTCCTGTTACATCAGCAACTTCCTCCCAAGGTGTTAACTACTTCTGTGTTAAATAAATAACTTAAACAAAGAGTTAACTTAAAACAAGGTGCTAAGTACCTGTTTACTTGCCAATTCAATGGGACATGGAAAATCTTCAGATTCCATTAACATTACACATACATACATGAAGAATTTGTTATTTTATCATCTGTGTAGTTCCCCATGTGAAAATTCCCTCCACTTGGGGCATCTAGGTGGTGCAGTGAATAGAGAACTGACCCTGAAATTCAGAGGACCTGAGTTCAAATCTGGCCTCAGACACTTAACACAAAACTAGCTGTGTGACCTTGGGCAAGTCACTGAACCCCAACTGCCCTACCTTCCCCTCTCAAAGAGAGAGAGAGAGAGAGGGAGAGAGAGAGAGAGAGAGAGAGAATTACCTCCACCATTGCAGATTCCATGGCTTCTATGATTTTATTGACCAAAACTAGTAGTTGCCTGAGACATATAAGGGTAAAGACACTCTCAGATAACACAGGTGGTAACTATCAGTGGTGGAGTTAAACTGAAACAATAAGTGAAAGAAATAAAAATGCTATAAGTAAGCAATCAAATAGAATCATACATTTAGAAATGTAATCTACCTCAGAGGCTATCTAATCCAGCTCCCCTCAACTTTCAGATGAGGAAATGGAGGAACAGAAAGGTTAAGTGATTTGCTGATAGGCATGGTTAGGAAGTGTCAGAGGTGGGATAACTTTATTCTGTGAATTATTGAATTAAAACACAAAAAGAAAGATAAGACAGTGGATGAGATTGTTGGCAAAGTGAAGTTCTAAAAGTCTGTGTTTTTTTTTTAATTTGCTCCATGTACCATGCAGTTTGATCTAGGCCATTAACACATCTTTATTAAGAATGTTTTTTTTTTAAATAAAATGATGCTTATTATTTAAATCTGCATAAATATCTCTAGCCTTTTTTTTCTAGAAAAACGTCTTTCCTCTCTATACTACACATTATTTCTTCTGTTGCTAGGAAAATAGCCTTCCTTTACTAGAACTATAATTTAATAATCACTTGGAGGGTATTATAGTACCAATTTTCCAAAATCCTATATACAGTGGGATCATCACAACAATCCTCTTTTATGACATTTTCTAAGAGAAATTCCAAGAATTTCTAGGAGCATTTTAAGTATTACATAGAGAAAGCATGTGTTAGTAAGTCATTGCTTTATGTTGCTGGAATGTAAATTTACAGATTTTTTTTTCATATAACACTAAAGAGATTAGTGCATTTTCCTTTCAATTAATAAGAACAGAAAAAAGGAGAGGGGATTTGGGTTTACAACTACACAGGTAAAACCAAGAAATTATTCTACATTATTTGAGTAATTTAAATCATATATAGGGTAAACTGAACAGAGCCAGGAAAACTATTTATAGCATAACAACAATATAAACACAAGAAAATTTGAAAGACAGAAGAATGCTAATCAATGAAATGGCCAACTAAGATTACGATAAAGAAACCTGCTACCAACATTCTGATGAAGAAGGGATGGTCTCAAAGTGCTGAAGGAGGCATATATTTTTGACCATAGTCAGTTTGTAGGAGTTTGATTTGCTTGACCATGAAAAATAATTACAAAGCTTCATATTTCTGTCTTTTTTAATAAGGGATGTGAGGAGAGAAAATAATTTCTTATTTAAATTTTTAAAAATAAATTATTACACATATAGATGTGTATACATATATACATTTATTACATTTATACATAGATATATACATACATACATACAGGAAGAGGGAGAGAAAGAGAAAGAACCAAAAAAAATTGCCATATATTATCAATGTCACCAAAAGAAATTGCCCTGTATTATCAATGTTGACTGACTACATTGACTATTTTTTTTCTAAAGTATTTATAAATGGGCAAAGCTGACTGAGTCTGGGGTCCATTAATGGTCCACAGTATTTTCAAAATGCTCTGGATGTCTTAAAACACAAAATATATTTTTCCCCTCAGCACTTTTTCCTTTAATTCGTAAATGCATATATTCAAAAGGAAATTTAATCTTCTCATTTCTGATTTATTTACACTAAAATCATTAAAATGCTGCTTTGTAAAAGCCATTTAATTTCCAAGAAACCTTATAAGGATTCTTTATAAGCCTTTTAAAATTCTCTTTTCTTAAAAACAGGAAGTCATGTTTTTGCCAAGTGTAAGTAACCTTGAACACCGTTGATTGGAATTTAGTTGGAAAAACCTAACCTGTAATTCTTGAGTGAATTTAAAGCTTGGCAAAATGTTTTCTTCATCCCTAAAGGGGTTGGGAAATTGATGAAGAGGAGAGATACAGGAAGAGTGTTCCAGGTGTCATAATCCATATGCTAGAATTATCACATTAACAGTAGTTATATTTGAAAAAGTGATTCATGTTAAGTACTCTATAACACTGAGGAGAAAATATACTGAAAGGAATTGATTTAAAAAGAAGGCACATTATCCCCCCCCTCCCCACCACCCCAAAATGTAACTCTTTCACTTCAAGTGCTACTCTCCTTCCTTATGTAATTTTTTGAAACAGTAAGATGAAATATTATTAAGTCTTTACATTTTTCATTTTGGGAGGTTGGTTCTTTAAGTACCACAGAAATTATAGAAGACTGTTCTATCTAGTTGATTAATACCAATCCAGCTCAAACCTTCCCTCCTTATTACTTCCTTTTCTCTGAATTCTATTGTATCTATCAGTCATCTAATTCAGAATCAATTTTTCTCTAAATTTTTCCTCACTTCTTTGTCTTCTTTCCCTTTTTCTAGAAATAAATATTTTGTCCTTGGGATTAATTTTATTCATATTTCTTTGATGATAGTTTATTCCCATAGGTTCTTCTGAACATAACCTCATCCTATTTGTCTCCCTTACTACAAGTTCCTTTAAGTTACCTGTTAATTCCTTCTGTTAATTCACTTAAAAATAATTCTTCATCAGGGCAGCTAGGTGGCTCATTGAGTAAAGCACCCGCCTCGGAGTCAGGAGGATCTGAGTTAGGTTCTGGCCTCAGATATTTAATCCCCCCCAAAAAAAACTAGCCGTGCAACCTTGGGCAAGTTACTTAACCCAAACTGCCCTCCAAAATATATATAAAAAAAAAATCTTCATCACAGGTGATGGAGATTTGATTTACAAACCTTCAAATGACCCTCCTCTTGACTATATTTGATACTATATTATAAAACCCACAAAACATATTAATTCAGTTATTCCTACTTTCCTTCATTTATTTCTTTAAGGCCCATGAGGTTTATTTTTGTCCCCTTACTAAAACTCCTTTAAGCCCAACTTCAGTTTGATTTCTTTCAAACAAAACAAACTATACAAAGAAGAAAAAAAATGATTTGGTTATTTAGCTTTTCTTGTAATTGTAATCAGTTAAATTTCTGGTGCTTTTTTTTTTTATTTGAAATGTTTGGAAGTCAGATATTGTGCTTATTTCTGATTGGAGAGGAGCTTGAAGAAACCAGAATTTGTCAAATAAAGTAGGTACATTTAAGACATTGAAGGTCCAAAATTTTATCAGCAGCTAGATTCATCTTTTCCAGATTCAAAGTAAGTTGATCGAAATTTGTGATCATTTGTTTTTCTGCAGTATACAATTCCATGATCCTCTTATTTCTTTTGACAGCAGCAGAATAATTTCTTGTTATTCAAATAATCATTCCTTTATAACTTCAGGGCTTTCCCCTGGCTTCTGTCAAAAGTTTTTATTTTTTTACTGAATTATTAAATTTAACTTATACAAGCCCTAAAAAGAGATGTGGACATTTCCCTAGAGATTACCATTGATTGGTTATTTACTATTTTCTTGATTATATTTTATAATTCTGGTTTGGGAAGGAAGGTGGCTTAAAATATCACATTTCAAACTATGCCACAGTCATATTTTTAAATTTTATTTACTTTATTCTGAACTTAAGAAATATAGCAAGCATGTCCACAACATAATAGAATAGGAAAAAAAAAGATTATTGTACATGAAACTGCAACTCTCTTATGTACTACGTGCTATTCCTTTTAAAGCTAAGTACAGTAAAACCTGATCACATAGCCATTAATATCACAATGCTTTGGTGCTTCTTAAAAATAGAGAGGAAGTAGAGTGGAACAGGTTAGCACACAAATTAAAAAATGAAGGAATTAGACTAGTCTTTGAGAAACCTGTAGACCCCAGTTATTGAACTGATGACTCACTTTTCAGGAAATGCTATTGGAAAAAAAGAAATCGGCAGGTGGGGGAGGGGGGTATCAAGATGGCAAAGTAGAAACAGGACTTCAGAGAGGCTCCAGCTTCCACCTTTCCCAATCAATGTAAAGGGAACTCTGAACAAACTTTGTAGGTGCAGAACCCAAAAAAATGACACAGAGAAACTAACCTCCTGCTGAGGACGGCCAGCAGGCCAGCAGGAATGGGCCAGCGCAGAGCTCTGGGAGCTGAACCCAGGCCCAAGTGAGGCTGATATATTAGCCCCAGGGCAGGTCTGACCAGCAGCCAGCTGGAGGGACTCCATATCATCAGTAGCTGTGGCCATTTCCAGAATAATCAACACATAGATGTTAAGGACAAAGAGAGAGGTCAGTGCAGTCTGGACTTGGGGACACAGTAAGCAGGAGTGCATGGCTTTTGCCCCCTGCGAAATAAGCCACTGAGATGCCTGGCACAGCCAGCCAGTGCCACATTGCAGCTTCAAATCCTGGCCTGCAGAGTCTAGGGGAACCAAGCAACCAGTCTGAGGGGTAATCACTCTTTCTTTAACCTGCTTGGATATGGATTACAGTCTAGAGAGGAGGTCTGGGGTGCATGACCAGCTTGCCAAAGCATGTGGAGGCCTCCGACAGAGCACCCATCTAATACCTCCAGCAGCTAAGAAAACCCTAGCATTGGGATGAAAGCTCCCCTGTCTGGCGGCAGAGTCCTACTGTGGCAAAAAGCCCAGGGGTCAAGTGACTGAGGGGTGAAATGACCAGGCAAAGGAAACAAAGCACACAGAAAATTCCAAAATTAGACTCCTATTTTGGGCACAAAAAGGAGCAAAGCATGGAACAGAAGGAAGATAGTGAAGTCAGAACTCCTGGACCAAAAGCTTCAAAGGAAAATACAAGCTGGTTACAGGCCATACAGGACCTTAAGACACAGATAAGAGAAGTGGAAGAAAAATTAAGAAGAGAAATGAGAATGATGCAAGAAAATTACAGCCTGATGAGGAAAATAACAACTTAAAAAAAAACAGACTAACTCAAATTGCAAAGGAGACTCAAAAAGGTAATGAGGAGAAGAATGCTTTAAAAAGCAGAGTTTGCCAGATGGAAAAAGAATTGCAAAAGCTCACTGAGGAGAATCATTGCTTCAGAATTAGATTGGAGCAAATGGAAGCTAATGACATTATGAGAATCAAGATGTTGTTAAACAGATCCAAACAAATGAAAGAATAGAAGGCAATGTGAAATATCTCATGGGAAAACACACTGACCTAGAAAATAGATCCAGGAGAGATAATTTAAAAATTATTGGACTACCTGAAAGCCATGATCAAAGTGAGAACCTAGAAATAATCCCCCAGAAAGTTCTCAAAGAAAACTTCCCTGATGTTTTAGAGAGGGCAAAACAGAGGTTGAAAGAATCCACAGATCACCTCCTGAAAAAGATCCCCAAAAGAAAACTCTTAGGAATATTATAGCCAGGTTCCAGAATTCCCAGATTAAGGAGAGAATATTACAAGCAACCAGGAAGAAACAATTTGAATATTGTGGAAACACAATCAGGATAACCAGGATCTGGCAGTTTTTACACTGAGGGATTGAAGGGTTTGGAGTATAATATTCCGGAGGTCAAAAGAGCTGGGATTAAATCCAAGAGTCACCTACCCAGGAAAACTGAGTATCATGTTTCAGGGGAAAATATGGTCATTCAGTGGAATAGAGGACTTTAAAGCATTCTATTTGTTTTTAATGCTTTATTAACTTCTGATATACATCACTCGTTTCCGCCAGATTTTGAGTTACAAATTTTCTCCCCATTTTTCCCCTACCCATCGCCCCAAAATGGCAGTCCCATAGGATATCCCCTCCTCCAATTTGCTCTCTCCCATATTTTTTCCCATACCCCATTCGACTTTTCCAGTGGATCTCTATGCCTCAGTGCCTGTATATCTTATTTCCCAATTACATGTAAGATCGTATTAACAATAGCATATATGTATATATATATATATATTTGAATATTTGATTTTAAAACTTTCATTTCCAGATTCATTCCCTTCATTCCTTGTCACCCACACTTACTGGGAATATAAGCAGTTCAGTGTAGATTGTACATGTGTGGCTAATGCAAAACAATAACACAGTAGATATATTGTGAAAGACTGACTCTATTTCTCTCCCTCCTATCCAAACTCCCACTTGTTCTATTCTCTACTTTGATCCCTTCCCTTTTCAAAAGTGGGTGCTTCCAACTTTGCTCCCCCCAGCCTGTCCTCCCTTCTATCATCCCCCCTCTCATCCCCTCCCCCCCCCATTATCCTGGAGGGCAAGATATCCTATTTAGTGTGTATTTCACTCCCTCCTCAAGCCAAATGCAATGGGAATAATTTTGACCCATTCCCTTTTGCCTTCCTATTCTTCCCCTCCATTTTAACCATTTTCCCTTGCCTCTTGAGATAGTTTACCCCAGTCTGTCTCTCCTCATCTCCTCTCATTATATTCATCTCACCTCTTAATTTTACCTACTAAGTATCATTCTTTCCTGTTAAATTTTTCCTGTGCCCTCTATCTATGTATACATGTAAACATATATAGCAACATTCACATATGTATTCATATGCCCATATACCCTCATATATATTTCTAATCCCTTCAACTACTGAGAAAAGTTTCATAAGTTACAATTATTGTTTTTCCATGTAAGAATGTTGATATTTCAACTTTGATAAGTTCCTTATGATTCCTTTTCCCTGTTTACCTTCTCATGCTTCTCTTGCTTCTGGTATCTGAATGTCAAATTTTTTATTCAACTCTTTTTTTTCAGCAAGAATTCTTGAAAGTCCTCTATTCCAGTGAATGACCATATTTTCCCCTGAAAAAATGATACTCAGTTTTGCTGGGTAGATGACTCTTTGTTTTAATCCCAGTTCCTTTGACCTCTGGAATATAATATCCCAAGCCCTTTGATCCCTCAGTCTAGAAGCTGCCAGATCCTGCTTATCCTGATTGTATTTCCACAATATTCCAATTGTTTCTTCCTGGCTCCTTGTAATATTCTCTCCTTAATCTGGTAATTCTGGAACCTGGCTATAATATTCCTAGGAGTTTTCTTTTGGGGATCTTTTTCAGGAGGTGATCGGTGGATTCTTTCAACCTCTATTTTGCCTTCTGATTCTAAAACATCAGGGCAGTTTTCTTTGCAAACTTCCCGCAGGAGGATTTCTAGGTTCTTACTTTCATCATGGCTTTCAGGTAGTCCAATGATTTTTAAATTATCTCTCCTGGATCTATTTTCCATGTCAGTGGTTTTTCCCACGAGATATTTCACCTTGCCTTTTATTCTTTCATTTGTTTGTATCTGTTTAACAGCCTCTTAATTTCTCATAAAATCATTATCTTCCAGTTGCTCCTATCTAATTCTGAAACAATGATTCTCCTCAGTGAGCATTTGAGATTCTTTATCCATCTGGCAATTTCGACTTTTTTTAAGGCATTTTTCTCTTCATTGCCTTTTTGAGACTCCTTTGCCACTTGAGTCAGTCTGCTTTTAAGGTATTGTTTTCCTCAGTCAGGCTGTTGACTCTCATTTCATAATTTTCTTGCATTGTTCTCATTTCTCTTCCCAATTTTTCTTCCACTTCTCTTATCTGCTTCTTAAGGTCCTGTATGGCCTGTAACCAGCTTGTATTTTCGTTTGAAGCTTTTGGTGCAGGAATTCTGACTTCACTGTTTTTCTCCTGTTCCATGCTTTGCTTCCTTTTGTCCCCAAAATAGGAGTGTAATGTTGGAATCTTCTGTCTGCTTTATTTCCATTGCCTGCTCATTTTGCCACTCAATTACTTGACTTTTGGGCTTTTTGCCACAGTAGGACTCTGCCGCTAGACAGGGGAGCTTTTGTCCCAAATGCTGGGGTTTTGTCAGCTACTGAATGTATTAGATTGGTGCCCTCTCTGAGGTCTCCACACACTCTGGCAAGTTGGACACACACCCCTGAACCTCCACACTAGACTGCAATCTAGATCCAAGCAGGTTAAAGCAAGAGCAAATACCCCTCACACTGGTGCTTGGTACCCCTACAATCTTCAGACTAGGAGCTGAAGCTGCCACATGGCATTGCCTGGCTGTGCCAGCGTCTCAGCGGCTTTTCGCCCGGGGAGTAAAAGCCTTGTACTCCCACTTACTGGTCCCAAAGTCCAGACTGCACTGACCTCTAACTTTGTCCTTCGTATCTATGTGTTGATAAATCTGGAAAAGGTCACAGCTGCTGCTGATCTGGAGTCCCTCTGGCTGGATGCTGGTCAGGCCCGCCCTGGAGCTAAAGCCTTGTTGTGGGGCTGGTCTAGGCCCCCAGAGTGCTGTGCTGGATTCCTGGCAGCCTACTGCGCTGTTCTCAGAGGAAGGTTAGCTTCTCTGTGTCATTTTGTGGGCTCTGCAGCTACAAAGTTTGTTTAGAGTCCCCTTTTTATGTGGATTAGGGAGAGTGGAAGCCGCAGCCGCGGGAAGGTCGTGCTTCTACTCCGCCATATTAACTCCACTTTCAAGCATTCTTGATGAAAAAAACAGAGTTGAATAGAAAATTTGACTTTCAGATACAAGAAGCAAGGGAAGCATGAGAAGAGAGGTGTGTCCTGGGCCATCACCCATCATCTTTGACTTTCATCTTGTCACTGTACTTCAATGTCTCTGGAGAGTGAGATTGATGACTGTGCAGCTCTGCCTCACTTAAATCCAACTCACATACAAGTCAAGACATTGCCCTTCTGATCTTATTGTTCCTTTTTGAGAATGAAGGATGAACTACAGCAATGGACATTCCATATAATAAAGACTTTAAAAAAAAATCATCACCCACTCTGCAACTGACAGAGTTGGCTGGGAAGCACTGAGTTAAAGTCACTGGCTCAAGGACATACAATACATATATATCAGCGAGATGACATTAACCACCATCTTCCCAGCTTTGACATGACTGTCTATCAAGAGTGTGCCAGAGCCAGCTCAAACCATCTCAGTGAGTCAGTGGTTAAATTTTCAGTGTGAGCATTTACACCTCCAAAATTGGCAAAGGCTACAAATCAAAGCACCATTTATTGTTTTATTGATTCTATAGATTTAAGAAAGTGTTGGAGAGGGGAGGGAGGCAGAGAAAATTTAAAACTCAAAAGCTTATGAAAATGAACATTGAAAAGTAAAATTAAATAAATTAATTTAAAAACTGAAAAAAGTATTAAAAAAATTATTCGTTCAAATTAAGCTTAAAAATTATACATCCATTTGTTTCCAGAGAGTTAAACAGTTACCAGCACACTTTGCTTTCTGTCCACCAAGCATACACTGCACCTCACTATGAAAAATAAATACAAAATGTACAAAAAAAAGAAAACAAAAATCAGTCAGTCAGAAAACGTTTTTAGACCAATGCTTCACACAATATACCAGGGCAAATGCCAAATGGACACATGATTTAAATATTAATGACCGCATCATGAGCAAATTTGAGAAACAAATAAGAAATGATCATTTAATTTATGTAGAGGGGAAGAGTTCAATGAAAACATAAGGAAACAGAGAGAATCACAAAAGACAAAAAGGGTATTTTACTATATATTTAATTACATATATAATACCAACTGAATTAAATTTAAAAGGGAAGGGGCAGTTAGGTGGAACAGTTATAGAGTACTGGCTCTGGAATCAGGAGGACCTGAGTTCAAATCTTGCCTCAGACATTTAATACTAGCTGTTTGACTGTAGGCAAGTCACTTAACTCCAATTGCCCCTGCAAAAAGCAAAAAAATAAAAGGGAAGTAGTTAACTTGGAAAATAAGTCTTTGACTTAAATCTCTTTTTGTGGGCCTCATTTTCAAGATGTATATGGAACTCAATCAAATTTATAAGAATGAGAGCCATTGCATAATTGATAAATACTCAAAGGATACGAGCAGGTGTTAAAAAAATTCCAGCCTATCAATATTTGTGTGAAAAAATGCTTCAAAATCACTACTAATTATGAACTAGAAAAACTAAAGTAACCTCATTTAAAATTACTCTGATATTCCAATTCAACAACCATCAGATTGACAAAACTAACAAATAAAAAATGTTTGAGTGTCTTTAGAAGAAAAACAGAAAAATTAGTGCACTGTTTTTGGAGCTATTTGCAACTATACCAAAAATTTTACTAAACTGTGAAAACTCTTTTACACGATAATATCAATGTTAAACATATAAACAAAAGACATCAAAGAAAGAAGATGAATTTCTATATGTCCAAAAATATTTATAGTACCTCATTTTTTGTGTTGGCAAATAATTTTAAAATAAAAGTGTTTTTATCAATTAGGAAATAGTGGCAGGTGAATATAATGAAATTTTATAGTGCAGCTAAAAAATAATGAAAGTGACAGTTTGAGAGAAATATGAGAAAACTTACATGAGTTAATAAAAGTGAAGCAAATAGAAGTATGGAAATATTATACAACCTCAGCAACACTATTAATGGAAACAATTTTGATAAACTTAATATTCTGATACAATGCAATGACCAATTCCAAATGACAGCTGGTGAAAAAAGTATAACACCTCCCAATAGAGAGGTGATGGATAAATTATGCAGAATGAGGTATGAATTTATGGACATGATCAATATGGGATTTTTTCTTGGCTATGCATATTAAATAAAAAGGGTTTTGTAATTTTTTTCTCTTTTCTGTACAATGGGCTAGAAGAAGGACAAATATTTTTAATTGAATAAAAATAAATTGTAATTTTTAAAAAGTTTAGAGTATGATATTTCTTGCTACACAGAAATGAGATTTAATTTTATTGCATATGCATGTGTGTAGATATATGTCTATCTTAATAGAAATGTATATCTATATCTTTAGGCAAGTACACATTCATACACCCGTGTGTGTGTATAGATAGACAGAGTATATTTATGTATGCAAGTATATTGACATGATGAAGATGTGTGTATATACACACATATATATGTGTGTGTATATATATATATATATATATATATATATAATTTTTGGTTCATCTTCTCTAATGCATTTATACTTTTAAAATTTATCCTGTATCTCTTTGAATTTTTACTGTTTCCTTTTTATTGCTAATAATAGCTGATGTCCACATACTGCTTTGTGTATTCATTTCTATCTACTCTCTGTCTCTCTACTCATTTGAAAATATTTATGAATCTTTTGCTTATGTGCTATGTTTATATTGAGACTTTTTCCTTTGAGTATTTTGCCTTCATATTTGTAGCAAACACCTTATCTCTGATTTCTCTCCTCTAACTTAAAGGTGATTTTCCCTTCCATTGTTGAATACAATTCTTCTGTCCTATCTCCTACAATTAGATATCTGGAACTTTGATAGGTTGAGGGATGGAGTGATCTTTGATTCACCTTCTCTGGGTCACCCTGACTAGTAGTCATAGCAGCTGAGCCTCTTAACTATCGGTTTCCTTCTCTGTCACCTGAGAGTTACCTAATTTGTATAACAGAAGCTGACCTTGGTTCCCTTAGCATGAACTCCATTATCCTTGTATCAGTAATGATGATTTGGAATCAGGCCCTCTTCATGCCTCATCCCTTTAACTTAAAGTTGGGGTAAGATGGGACCACCCTGACCCTATTTTATCCCCCATCTAAGTTCTCTATATGGTCAAGTCTGTCTTGCCACTGAGGAAGACCCTAGAGAAGACCCTTCTCTTGTTTGAGTGTCCTTTCTTGAGTATGTAATGAGTTATCCTGCTTGATTAAACCATTTTTTTTCTCTCTAGTTCTGTTTCCTTAGTATATCAGAAGAATTCTCCTAGACATCTCCTCAATGTGCCCTATCTTTGGTACTGTCTCAGGACACTGTGTTTTCCTTTATAATCCTCGGACAGAGGATAGTCTCAATAGTCACATGTACCTCTGAAGATTTCTCTTGAGGTGTGTAGAAAGCAAAGCCTAGGGGAATGAACCCATTGTCTCAAGAGGAGGCAATCTCTCTCCCTTGAGTCTCATGTTCTTCAATTTCTTTGCCTCCCCCTACTTTATAAGCAAAGCCAATAGTGGAGAGGCAAGCTTGATTAGGGCCTGACAGGCTCACCACCAAGAGTAAACCTAATGTACAGAGAACTGAGCCCTTGTAGATTTCTATTCCTTTAGGCGTGAAAAGATTTTCCCCTCTAGATGGCCTTGCAATTCCATAACTTCTGCCTCTCTCTCTCTCTCCCTCTCTCTCCCTCTCTCCCTCTCTCCCTCCCTCTCTCTCTCTCTCTCTCTCTCTCTCTCTCTCTCTCTCTCTCTCTCTGTCTCTCTCTCTCCCCTTGTCTCTGTATGTGTGGATGTGTGTCTGCCTCTCTTTCTTTCTGTCTCTCTCTCCATCTTTCCCTCCCTTCCTAACATCACATACATATTCACACCACAGAACTTAATTTTTTGCTTCTTTTGTTCACTTAACCATCAACTTTTAAGCTCATAGGTCGCTCCAAACTTTGCAAAGAATGTGTGCCATTATCTAGACCTGTCATTTCTACCCTTTCATTAGCACCATAGCCACTAATAAAGATAAATGCTAAAGAAGACAACTTAACAATCACCTCTAAATATCTTTGCTGTTCATCAAAATTTGCCATACCAGATGATCTATTGATTCAGAGGGCAGAGGGTAGAAAAATGTTCATGTCTGGCAACATTATTCTTTTCTTTGAAAACTAAGTTCATAGCAATAAAATCAGTGACATTAACCATGGAAAATATTAATAACACTGACAATTATATAACAATAAGTCAAATTTACAGCCTTGCATTTTTTTTAGTATTAAAGCTGATGAACATCAATATAGCTATATGTTTGACAGGATAATATAAATGCAGCCAAGGTTGTGGGGATGGGAAGAAATTACTTTGACTTTTTTATTCAAATATATCAAGTAACTACTTGCATCAGGTGGGTTTCTGGGTCTGCAATGGGGAAAGAGAAGCTAGTAATCAATTAGATGCAGAGGCTATCAATTTATAGGTAATGTGAATTGCCTGCTGTTTCTGAAACTGCTGAAAAGAGATCTAAAATGCAAGTTGCATGTGGGGAAGGATGACTTGAAACAGTGTGGTGGAGTGGAAAGAACTCTGGAATGGGGCTCAAAAGTTGGATTTGTAATCTGGTTCTGCACGAATTATCTGAATAATCTCATGTAGGCTACTTAATCTCTCTACTGTTAATATTTTTTTTAATAAAAGGAGGTAGAGTAACTAAATAGTCTCTAAATTCCCTTTTCATTCTAAAAAAAATCATACATTTCTATGACTTTCTTTTCAAAATTTGATATAATAACAATAATGACTAATATTTACATAGTTCCTATTGTATGTCAGACACTATGCTAAGTGCTTTCCAAGTATTATCTCATTTGAACCTCACAATCCTGGGAGGTAGGTAATATCCCACTTCATGTGTAAGGAATCTGATTCAAACCAAGGTTTAATCACTTTCCAATGATCACACAGCTAGTAAGTGTCTGAGGTCATATTTGAGCTCATCTAACTGAGTCCAGATCCAGTTTTATCTGCTGCACAAGCTAGTTAACAGGTTGTGTCACTTTACTAAATAATTGTGAAGAAAGTGGTTAAAGATTGATGGCAGCCTAGAAACTGCAGGGATTTCAAAAGGATTTATCTCCTTCCAGTAAAGGGCTTTGAAGGATGGTTTGGGACAGCCCAAGTTAGGATACAGTGGCAGCTAGATGGCCTGCTGGGTTGAAAATGATTGAACAAGTTAAGATAGATGGTAAGAACCCCTATATAGAGCTTTCCTACCTCCATAGAAAGTACTTCCTTACTTCATAATGCAGGTTCAGTATCATATCTCAGGTTGATATCATTCCCTGGCTTCTGCCAGTCCCTATTCCATTTCACTCATTCAGATATACAAACTTCTTGAGTCTTCAGAAAACTATTTGTCCTCAAATTTAAGGTTTGGAGGACCTGCAGGACTAACTGACAATATCTGAGAAAAGGATATTTAGAACAACTTTTTGAACATAATAAGGGAATACAACAAATAAATGACTAATTGCTAAATAGAGCTTCCCTAGGGGGCAGCTAGGTGTAGCAGTGAATAGAGCACTGGCCAGGGGTCAGGAGGACCTCAATTCAAATCCGGCCTCAGATACTTTACACTTACTAGCAGTGTGACCTTGGGCAAGTCACTTAAATGCAATTGTCCTACCCTCTCCCCTCCAAAAAAAAAGAACTAGAGCTTCCCTTGATCTTTAAATAGTAAAATCTAAGCTTATGCTATTAGTTTATAGATACAACTTAGCAATGTTTAAAATAATTAAATATTTCACATTTTAAAATTAGGTTTTACTCATTCATTGTTTATTGCCACGTATAAGAGCCATTCCAAAATCCCTTATTGCCTCAGGGAACAGATTGCTTAATTTAGGCTCACCACCTACACAGCCACATTTGCCATCCCACAGCTCCTTAGTTTATGACAGCGTATATCTGCCTTTCAGTAAGGCTTTCAAGAGGAGTTCTATCCAGTAAGCTGCCAGCCTTATCTACTGCCTATGATAAAGTTTGCCTCAGAGACTTATACTGCTTGCCAAACAATCATATCATATTTCACTTTAGTAAAATAGATGAGAGTAGAAAAAGAAAACCAGTCCACTATAATGCCCACACTAGCAGTACTTAGTGTACATTCATGAAAGTAAGCTCTAAATGGAGTTAAAAATTAAGTTAACCATTTTGTAGTACGTCTGTCCACTGTATGGTCCATTGTAGCCTTAGCAAAGAGAACACTCAAAAAAAAAATACCTTAGATAAGACTTAGCCTTCTAACATATATTAAGAAGCAAACCAATTATTTTTTCTAGCCTTTAGTCTCCTCCCATATTCAGTATTACCAAATACTATTGACTATCTCGAAATCTCTCTCGTCCATCTTTCTCTCTATCCCTATTGCAACCTTTGCATTATATGCCCCGCTGTCTTCTAACTAGACTATTGCAATCACCTTCAAATAAGTCTTCCTGCCTCAACTCTCTCAAATCTCTAATTTTTCCATATATTTCTAGGGAGTATTCTTTGTATATAGCTCCTCATACAAGGGAGGCAGCTAAGTGGCAGGGTGGGTATAATACTAGGCCTAGAGGTAGGAAGACCTGAGATCAAGGCCAGCATCAGACTATCACTGGTTTTGTGATCCTGGAAAAAAACTCAATGTCTGTCTCAATTTTGTCAATTGTAAAATGGAGATAATATACCATATAACGTGCAGGGTTGTTGTAAGGATAATATGAGATAATATTTGTAAAGCATTTAGTATAATTTATTGCAAGGAGGAAATGTTTAATAAATATTTGTTCCCTTCTATTACCCTTATTTCATGCAATTCCTACATTCTGAAGTTTCTAATACTTCCCTATTCCCTCACAAGAAAAATTCAGACTTCATAGTCTGACATTTAATGTCCTCCACATTCTGATGTCATTTTCACTCTTCTAATATTTTTTTTTAAAATAATGCTATAGTTCTTGTCCATTTGTATGTATATCTGAAACATTTGGCTGTAGAGTAGAAAAGTAGGATGGCTTTCAGGAAATTGCAAAGCTATTTACTGACTTCAAGCTTCCTATAAAAACAAAAGCCCTCATTGCATACTAGCATTTCATTTGTATTGTATAGAACACTACTGTCTCCAAAAAACAAAGATGAGTTTCACACAGAAGGTATTAGAAAACACAGGGTGGGTTACAGTAGGCTAACATCAATAGGGAACTACAAAAAAGACAAGAATAAAGAACATTTTCAAGGAATTATATGACAGAAAGAGATGGTCACCTGGCAAGATAAAAGAATAAAAAATTAGTACACATTATTTGGACTTTTTAACACTCAGAAAAAAACAAGGAATACCTCTAGTATGTTAGGTAGATTACCTGTGGCAAACTTCAATGAAAATATGGGAATAGGCATTGTGTCATCTGAATTTTGTAATTTTGTATATTCTTTTTTTTTGGTCTTTTTTGGAGGGGGGAAGGCAGGCCAGTTGGGGTTAAGTGACTTGCCCAAGGTCACACAACTAGTAAGTGTTAAGTGACTGAGGCCAGATTTAAACTCAGGTTCTTCTGACTCAAGGACTGGTGCTCTATTTACAATGCAACCTAAATGCCCTTTTTGGTATATTCTTTCAAGCTAGTACATTATACACAGTAGATACTATCAAATGTTTCTTGAATTGAAATTTTTATTTATAACCTGAATGACCAATTAAGCAATTTATTACATGCTATAAACATGCTATATATATATATATATATATATATATATATATATATATAT
>NW_027185809.1:43917816-43992056 GCF_028583685.1 Petaurus breviceps papuanus
GGGAGGCAGCTAAGTGGCAGGGTGGGTATAATACTAGGCCTAGAGGTAGGAAGACCTGAGATCAAGGCCAGCATCAGACTATCACTGGTTTTGTGATCCTGGAAAAAAACTCAATGTCTGTCTCAATTTTGTCAATTGTAAAATGGAGATAATATACCATATAACGTGCAGGGTTGTTGTAAGGATAATATGAGATAATATTTGTAAAGCATTTAGTATAATTTATTGCAAGGAGGAAATGTTTAATAAATATTTGTTCCCTTCTATTACCCTTATTTCATGCAATTCCTACATTCTGAAGTTTCTAATACTTCCCTATTCCCTCACAAGAAAAATTCAGACTTCATAGTCTGACATTTAATGTCCTCCACATTCTGATGTCATTTTCACTCTTCTAATATTTTTTTTTAAAATAATGCTATAGTTCTTGTCCATTTGTATGTATATCTGAAACATTTGGCTGTAGAGTAGAAAAGTAGGATGGCTTTCAAGAAATTGCAAAGCTATTTACTGACTTCAAGCTTCCTATAAAAACAAAAGCCCTCATTGCATACTAGCATTTCATTTATATTGTATAGAACACTACTGTCTCCAAAAAACAAAGATGAGTTTCACACAGAAGGTATTAGAAAATACAGGGTGGGTTACAGTAGGCTAACATCAATAGGGAACTACAAAAAAGACAAGAATAAAGAACATTTTCAAGGAATTATATGACAGAAAGAGATGGTCACCTGGCAAGATAAAAGAATAAAGAATTAGTACACATTATTTGGACTTTTTAACACTCAGAAAAAAACAAGGAACACCTCTAGTATGTTAGGTAGATTACCTGTGGCAAACTTCAATGAAAATATGGGAATAGGCATTGTGTCATCTGAATTTTGTAATTTTGTATATTCTTTTTTTTTGGTCTTTTTTGGAGGGGGGAAGGCAGGCCAGTTGGGGTTAAGTGACTTGCCCAAGGTCACACAACTAGTAAGTGTTAAGTGACTGAGGCCAGATTTAAACTCAGGTTCTTCTGACTCAAGGACTGGTGCTCTATTTACAATGCAACCTAAATGCCCTTTTTGGTATATTCTTTCAAGCTAGTACATTATACACAGTAGATACTATCAAATGTTTCTTGAATTGAAATTTTTATTTATAACCTGAATGACCAATTAAGCAATTTATTACATGCTATAAACATGCTATATATATATATATATATATATATATATATATATATATATATATATATATATATAAAACATTCTATAAACACATTTTCATTAATAAGAATTTTCTGATTGCCTGTATAGGTTAGCACTCATATTGCCCATGTAAAACAAATGATTAGCAGGGTAGATGTAAGAAGAAATTTGATGGTAAGTAGTCATCAAATGAAACATTCCCGCCAATTGTTGTAGAAAAAGGTACATGTAGATACCTAGGCATATATGGATGTGTTTTGTGTTTTATGTGTTTCAAAGAAATGCTCAGTCCAAAATGTTAGAAAGGACATTCAATCAATGAGGGTCAAAGTTAACCAAAGGACAAACTCTGTACATTGTTGGTATCACCACAATATCAAAATAGTGTAAAAAAAATCAGTTAGCAAAACCTCAGAGGCAAATTTGTGAGAGAACATGATCCATAGTCACCCTGGATAGACAGGCATCAGTGGATTCCAGTCTTCATCCTTTGAAGAAATAATCACATTGATAACACCATAAATCACCAATACTGTGGCACTACAGTATGTTTTGTATACTCCTTTGTGAGAAGATACATTTACATATTTTAAACCAGTTCCCTTACAGAATGACCACTGATTTTGGAATGAGAAGACATGAGTTCAAATCTCAGCACTATTATTTTCAACCTAGATCACACCATTATTTAACCTCTCAGCCCTTCAGTATCCTTCTGTACAAAGTAAGAGGGCTGGGGCAAATTGTCTCTAATATTCCTTTTGGTTTTAAATCTATGTGTGTATATATACACATACATATACATGGATATATATGTGTGCATGCATGTATGTATATGCGTATGTGTGTGTGCACAGATCGCTATTCAGTCATTTTTTAGTTGTGTCCAACTCTTTGAGACCCCACTTTAGGCTTTCTTCCCAAAGATATTGGTAGTGGTTTGCAATTTTCTCTTCTACTAATTTTTCAGATGAAGAAACTGAGGCAAATGGGACTGAATGACTTCACAAGGGCAACACTGCTAGTAAATGTCTGAGTTTGGATTTGTATTCAGGAAGAGGAGTCTTCCTGACTGCAGGCTGAGTACTATCCACCGTACCACCTAGCTGTCACATAGAGATAGATAAATGGATAGATATAGATATAATTCATAGATTAATCTATCTATCTATCTATATATATACAAATATACACATACACATTGCATGCATGTATATGTACCAGTATGTACTGTATACCTGCACACATATATTTATATGTGCACACATGTGTAAGTTGTGTGAGCATGGGTACATGCATGCATGTGTGTGTGCTTGTATGTATGTTATAGCTATAGCAGAACAAAAGACTTGTGGTCTTGCTTACCACAGTTCTATTAGGATGCATCAATATAATGGGAATTTGAAGATCTTCCCTGCTCTTTAATAAACCTAAGGGAATTTGAAGAGCTTCCCTGATTTGAAAATATATTCTTCCCCCTAATAGGCTGAATGTAATCACATGGAGCCTGTGGTGGGAGCAGTTTGGGAAAGGGTGGAGCAGAGCCCATAGAAAGCTGGGAGTGGGAGCAAGCTAGACAGTTGGGAGGAGAGGACACTTCCAAGAGAGACAGATAGGTTTGTGAGTAAATATTGGTCTGGTATTGGTTTTTTGGAAAGCTAAAGGATGGTGTGGCTCTCTGTGCTCTTGTGGCTTATTAACATCTTTGCTACTATGATGGAATTGGCTTACTGGTTTTGGAATTTGGTTTTCTGGTTTGTGAATAAATATTTTGCTTCTGTTTTCAATATGGAGAGTCTTATATTTTGTGATTGAGTACCATGCAGGTATATTTAGAGAGACCATGGGGACTTTGAATATTGCATTGGTGCTACAATTATGCAGTCAGAAGCTCTCAGAAGTTGAAACTCTCCATATGCCAATATCTAAAAACCTTTTTTCCCCCCTTTCTCATACCAGGCTCTTGTACTTTAGAAATTGAGTTCTATTTCTGAGAGGCAATGTTGGCTTGGCTGGTTTTGTGTTTCCTGTGTTTATATTACTGTGTCACTACTTACTGACCCAAGATCTACATTCTTGTTATATAGCCTTCACATTTAGACTTGTATCCTATTAAGTTTCCTTACAGAAACTTTGAGTTGTTAGAAATCATGTTTCTAACCCATGATGATTTTTGAGTTTTATTGAATTTTAAAATATGCATTCCAGTCTTTCTCCTCTCTGGAGCCTTTCACTAACAGTGACGTTGCTTCCCTCCCTTTAAATTATTTATTTCAAACTTGGTGTACTTCTTAATAATTTCTTTCTTTAGGCAAAGTGTTTTTTTTAGTTAATTTTGTTATTTTCATACTTACTATAGAGTTTTACATATGTGATTGTAGAACATGGTTGTATGTTATTAATATATGCCTTTTGTCCTAATTATTTGTCTCTTTCTCTATTCTGCCTCTCTGTATTAACAGACATTTCCATAGAATAAAAAGAAGCCATTTGCTGTTTTAAATTAAAATCAACTTCTTAATATGATTAGAGGCAGTCAATCAGTCAAATAACGTGTATTAAACACTAACTATATTCCATTCACTGTGCTAAGTACTAGAGATACTAAGAAACATACCAATAAGTCCCTACACTCAAGGAACTTACAGTTTAATGAGGGAGATAACATGGAAACAACTATGTGAAAATGAAATATGTACAGGATTAGTTGGAGATAGTATCAGAAGGAAGGCACTAAGATTAAAGAGGACTAGGAAGGCCTCTAATGGAAGGTGAGAATTTAGCTGAGACTTATGGGAAATCAGAGAGTAGAGAAAAGGAAAGAGTTCCAAGATTGGGGGACAGGCACAGATTCAGTAGCGGGAGTATTACATTCAAGGAACAGCAAGGAGGCCAGTAAATAAATTGTGGAGATGAATAAAAAGAGGAATATAGAGAGGAATAAAGACTAAAAAGACTGAAAAAGGATGGAAGGAGCCAAGATTTTGAAAGTGAAACAGAAGGTTTTATTTTTTATCCTGTAGGAAATAGGAATACACTGGAATTAACGGAACAGGAGGAGAAGTGATATAGTCAGACCATTTCAGGAAGATCAAGAGTTCAGTTTGAGTTTAAGATGACTACGGAACATCCAGTTCCAGCTGTCTAAAAGGCAGTTGGCGATCTGTCTGCAGGTTGGAGAACAGGTTACATCTGAACAAAAAGATCTGAAAGTCTTCAGCATAAAGGTTATTATTGAAACTAAGTAAGCTGATGAAATTATCAAGTGAAAAAATATATAGAGAAAATGGCCTCGTACAGTCTAGTTTGTGAGAGTACAAGTGTTAAATTATCAATGTACCCTTGTTCACCTCAGAATTTGGTCATAGCTACAAATCAAGTCTTGATTTATTCGTTTCACTAATTGTCTTGACTTAAGAAAACAATGAAGACAATGCTAATAGTGCAGATTAAATGTAAATGTGGGATATATATGTGCATCTCTGTCTGTCTGTCTCTCTCCCCGGTGTGTGTATGCATGGGTGCCCGTATGACTTTTCCTGAAAAGGCAGGTTTTAAACATTTTTTAGTAGTACAAGGCTGGCCTAGTGTTATTGCTGGAAACAGGGAAATCCAGAGTTGCCAACTGCCAATTTTGATTTTAGAATAAGAAAGGGAATGTGAATAGAATGGAATGTTACTATTTCATAAGAGGCTACAAATATGAACAATGCAGAGAACCTTAAGAAGACTTGCAATAACCTCATGCAACATGAAGTAAAGAGAATGAGGAAAACAATATGCACAATTTCTGCAACAATTTAAATGGAAAAAAAAACAAAAATTCAACTCTATGTAATGTCCAAGATTACTACAGAAAAAGACAAAAAAAAATTTTCAGCTTCCCCCTCTTTGCAGATGTTTTGACAGAGATAATCAAGACTTAGTTGATGTGTTAATAAGTTTTGTTGAACTATCCCCCATATCCCACACCACTACTGTACTTTCTGGTTGTGTTGTTGGGGCAATTAGGGTTTTTTGTTTTATTCTATAGGAATATGCATTCTCAGACCAGGATAAGACATATTTTGAATCAGTTGTGAAGACAAAAGATATAAATGCATTTTGAATGAAGCAAAGCAGAAAAAGAAAGAATGGAAAAATGATTGTGGATAGACTACTTTACTTCAGTGAGTCATGGTTACTCATCTGCAAAATGAAAGTCTACTCTATGAGCTCATATAGTTCTGAATCTGTGACGTTTTGATTCCCATGTCTTAGTCAAGAGATTTATTTTTGGGAAATCTCTGCCTAAATTCTATATTTGTGGTTCCTGAGAGAAACTAGGACAGCTGGTTAGAGAGTCTTGAAGCCCTAAGAGATATGAAAAGGGAAAATGATGAACCTGTAAGAAGGAGTAAAGAAGTGGCTTTTATTATATTGAAAGAATAGATCAAGGAGAAGAAATATGAGAGAGGAAATGGGAAGTTGGGAAACTATTATTGGTTCTCTGTTACTTGAACAGTTATTTCTACGTGCAAAAGAACTGTATAGTATTGAATTTGTAACAGTAAGAATGTCATCTCGAAAAGTAGAAAGTGACAAATCCAATTCAGAATTGATGCCAGACCTCCCTTCTAGTTCTTCTAGCTTTCTGTCCCAAAGCAACATAGGAGCATGAGGCATCTTACAACTGTGTTTTCAGAGTATTTCACCACAATAAGTGCAAGAAAACTAGTTACAGGTGGTAAAAGAAGCAGGTAGGAGACGAGAAGAATGTGTCTCAGGGCAAAGGATGTATATGTCTGATGGCCTAGCTAAGGTAACACTGAAATATTTTAAAGTGCATAAATGAGGAACACACAATAACATATCAGAATTTCAGAATTGGGGCAATGGTACCATTTGTTATAATTTTCTCCCCAATCTAATGTGTTTTCCCTGCAATATGACAAGACCTAGAAGAAGGGGAAATGCTATCACACTTTTGGATAAATCTAACTAATAGAACTTATTTTTTTTTAAACATAGAGTCAGAATCTGCCTCTTTTCACCTCCCAACCATTGACCCTAATTCTGGCCTGTGAGTCTAAGGAGAATATGTATCTGTATCTATATATTTATATCTATAACTTTATTTATCTGTCTGTACATATGTGTACACATATATGTATATCCATAGATATAGATACTTATACATACAGATAGCTTTCCATTCAAAATTATATAAATCCATATGTAATTTTATATGAAAATTCTTGAGATATTTAAAGACTGATGGCATGTATCACCACACCAAATCTTCTCCTCTCCAAAGTAAAAAACTTCAGATCCTTCAAGTATCATGGAAATGAAATCCATCACTCTCTTGGTTACTCTCCTTTGTATCATGTCTAGTTTCATCATATCCTTTACAAAATGTGATACTGTAATAGTAATGAAATTTGAAGATCCCTTTGTATTGCCAAGCTAACAGGTACTTAACACTTAGTTTCAAATTACGCCTCTGTAAAGAAACAGAAGATATGAACGCCTTTTGATGATGTAACAGGAAGGGGCTGAACAGGGAGGAGCTAATACTCTACATAAGGAAAAGCACCAGTTGGGAGAGTTAGAATTTCTTGGGACAAGCATCATGGAGGCAGAGCAGCTACTGCCAGAGAGAGAGACAGAATTTCTCTCAGTGAGCGTCTGGAGGCTGGGCTGCTACTACTGGACTGAACTGAAAGTTGAGAAGAACTGAGAAGAGAACTCTGGTGGTTGCAGAGTCAAGAAGGAGAAAACTTGTGGTATCTCAGCACTCCATGTTTGTCTGTTCTGTCTGTGTTGATGTTTGTTTGTGATACTTTATACAGAAGCCCTGGACCCTTACTGGAAGCCCTGAAAGAGGACTTTCTGTTTGTCTGTTACAGAAGTCCTGGGGGAGGGTTTTGGAGGTCCTGGGACTTTACTGATGATTTGTATTGACCTCTTGGACCTTGTTTGTGTGTCTTTGTTGATTTATATGTTGATGATTTGTGTTGAGTTATCAGACCTTGTTGGGTCTGAGTTGATTTCACAGCCAGATAGTAAATTGATGATGGCACTGGCAATGTGCATGCATATTATTGTGACTCTGTTGAGCTGTGTCTTCCCAGAAACAGGAACTGTGAAGGACTTAAGGTGGACTGGACATTGTGAGCTTCAATATGGAATGGGAACTGGACAGGGAACTGAATGAAGAACTGAACAAGGAGCTGGACTAGGAACTAGGAACTGGGACCATGGAGGAGGAACCATGGAAGCTGAGAGCCAGCCTTGAGTCAAGATGAAAAGATGTCTTCTTGGGTACCTGAAGCTGACTGAAAAGGTTATGATTTACTGTTACCTAGGGGTGGAGCACTTTGACCTTTGTACTTTGTGTTTATTAAGGAGACAAGCCTCCTTAAGAATGACTGAATTAAGGACCCACTAAATGACTGAATGATTGTACTTTGTTTAAAATTATATGACCACTTTGGTGAAAACTATGTGGCCACTTTAGTGATAAGTTATGTCATTGTGAATGCTGTACCTTGATTTCTGTGAATGATATGCTCTAAATTACTGCTGAATAGATAGTTCACTAGGCTGTGTAATCAGAATCTTGAAGCTATTCACAGCAGCAGTCCTCTCAAAAGCTACTCGTGCTTGGCTTTACAGAACCTAAGACTGAACATAATATTCTGTATTATTTTATCAGTTCAATGTCTGGTAGGACTATCTTATCCTTATTCTCAGAAGCTATACAAAGTTAATGCTTCCTTGGATCACACTAGATCTCTTAGTTGTCATGTTAGTTTGTTAATGTACCTGGATGTTTACACTCCACTTAAAAGCCCATGTTCATTTTCACCAGGGGTAAAAGTTCCTGTGGCTAGGGCTGAGGCAGCCTCTCAAACCAGCTAACCTCAGGACTTGCCACTTTTTAAACAGGATCCTAACTTGGAGGTGTTTTCTCTTCACAGGGACCAAGCCTCATCCTGGCATTGTTCTTCCAACATTCTCAAATTGTCCCAGGAAGACCTCAGTTGTGCTCTATTCCTATTTATTTCCACCCACATTTTGTTCACCCTAACATGCTATATTAACTCTTTTGTGGGGGGAAATCTTGAGAGGTTGGAATGTTCTAACCTACTCCTCCATTTTCCCAGAATCCTCTGGCATTTGATTTTGTACAAGAGAATTACAATAGTAAAATCAACTATATCAAATAATCTTCTATGTCTAAAGTTTTATTATATTCTATGCTGAAAATTCATCTCCAGAAGCCCTAGTATCAATAATGAGTCCAGGCTAAGGATTTGTCAGACATAACCCCTAAATAGACAAATACACATACCATACTTCATGCTCATTAATATATACAGTGTTTTGCGCATAACAACTTTATATAGTACTTAAAATTCATTATTATCCTTGTACAAGTGAAAAAAAAACATCTCAGAGATGTTAAATGACTTCAATCTAGAAAGCAAGAATTTGAATAAGAATCCACATTTTCTGACCCTGTGTACACTGTTTTTTCAGAATACTATAATGAGCTGTATATTCACTATGCTACACTGAGCCTGAGGTTTTATACATCTTTATAAGGATTTGTTTAAATAGAAAAAAAATGTAATAAATGAAGAAAATGCAATAATAAATTAATATCAAGGGGTTATAAATTTAGTGATGTGCTGATATATATTTAACAACCAGATCCCTGGAGGGAAAATGCACTTAAGACATAAGTTTAAGTTCAATCTGCATTATTAACATTTTGTCCAAAATTTTCCTAATTCCAGACAAAGAAAAAATCAATCAAATCTTGGATTTTAGTGTTTTTCAATGTTGAAGTGTAACTGCTGACACTGAAGTTTTTACATTTACCTCACAGCTTGTTCAAGTTGGCCCTAGCATGCTACTGAATGAATGCAAAGTCTTATTCTAGGGTTCAAAAAATTAAACTCCATAGGTAAAAGCTATAGTTCTTATAAATATTTTTGTTCACATGAGTAGTTTCTTTTTCTTTGCTCTCTGGCTTATAAATTTCCTCCAGAAAGAAGAGTAAATAGCCAGTGGATTCAAAGTCTGAATAGGTTGCCAAGAAAAGATCTGTTTATTACTCTATTGAGAGCAGGGGTTAATATAAAAACAAAGAAGCATATTCCAACTAGTGAACTATACAACATGTATCAAGAAAATGTGCTTGATGTTAGACAGAATAGAGAAGTGAGAATTGCCCCTACAGATGCTCCTGAACCATTGTATACAAGTTTGTCAAACCTTCAGGGGGACTCAGATTAAAGAAAGTATTGGGATAGGTGAAAGGAGTCAATGGGCTGAATTTGTGGCAGTGTATCAAGCCATTGGAGTAGAGCAAGGAGGACAGTGTCATATATTCTACCATGAATGAGGTTATGCTAGTGAGTTTATGGAGGTACAACTGGCCCTATATTTGTTTCTTTTTGACTTTTTGTCTGTTAAACTTATTTGTAAGATTTCATTTCTGAAGTCTTGGTACCCTCCACCTGCAGATGCCTGATTACTTAAGCCAGATGTCATCATCCCCTGTCCATGATTGTGTTGTGCCACTTCTGGACCTGGTGGCAACCAAGCTCCGGATGACAGCTAAAGAACTGAACGCTGGAATGGGACCTCTTGGGGGCAGGGACAGCTCTACATCCAATTTTAGCTTGAAATAGATTTGGAGATGAGACCTTCGCTCCTTACTCCAAGATTTTGAGCCCCATTCATTCAAAGGGGGAAAGGATGAGGGGTTTCTTGTGCCCAGGCCTCTACCCTAAGCTATTACCATGTTTCCCCGATAATAAGACACTGTCTTATTAATTTTTTTTTTTTGGAAAGAAAAACACCAGAGGGCTTATTTTCAGGGGAGGGCTTATGTTGTCCTGCCTCAGCTCTCCTCCGCGGCACTGCTCTCAATGGCGCCAGCAAGCAAATCACTGGGGAAGAACAGGATGACGCGCTCACTGCTGCAGCTCTGATTGGATGCAGCTCGGAGCACGGCCGTGCATTTCACCCAGGGGGGAGAGGGGACAGTGCATACAGAGGGTACCATAATGTAGCGTGTAGCACAGGGGATCACCTTCACTACAGTAGCAATCTCAATAGTGCTTATTTTCAGGGGAGGGCTTATTTTAGAGGAATCTTACACAGTAAGGGGAGGGCTTATTTTCGGGATAGGTCTTATCGGGGAAACACGGTATTTTATGTGCAAAGTTTTTTTCTATTATCCCTGTTATATTGTTGCAAAGTTTTGTTGACATTGGTTTTTCCACCAGTTATCCCTAAACTCTCATTTATTGTTAAGGTATTGTTGCTATGTAAGGGACATGAAAGATCTTGGGGCCAAATATAATGGAAAAGGGAATTTGAAGATCTTCCCTGCCCCTAATTGACCTAGGAGGGAGTTTGAAAATCTCCCCTCCTTTGAAAGCAATCTCTGCCCCCTAATAGGCTGAATCTAATCACATGGAGGCTGTGATGGAGGGAATTTCCTGAAAGGGGGAGCAGAGTCCACAGGAAGCTTCCCTGCTGTGAAGATAAACTCTGCCCCCTAATAGGCTGAGTGTAGTCACATGGAGTTTGTGGTGGGAGGAGTTTGCTGAAAGGAACCAGAGCCCACAGGAAGCTGCTCAGAGCTAGCCAAACAGTAGGAGAGAAAGGACACTCAGGCAAGGACATAGGGAGGTTTGTGAGTAAATATTGTTCTTTTATTGGTTTGTGGGAAGGCTGAGGGATGTTGTGGCTCTCAGCATTATTGTGGCTCCTGAATATCATTGGTAGTATGATAGAATCAGATTACTGGTTTTTGGATTTGATTTTCTGGTGGATGGTTAAATAAAAGCTTCAGTTCTATACTCTATCTGGAGAGTTTGGTATATATTGCAATTGAATGTCATGCGATACTTATAGACATGGTCTTTATCGTGATTTTCATTGGTGCTACATATGACTACTTGTGGTTTTAAGTCAAAAGGTATTCATAGTTTAATGACTTGAACCTAAAAAAAATTGTGATACTCACTTGGCTGATGCTAGGTGATACCCTCCTTACCTGGTGATTAATATTCCACAACCTCAATCAAAATTATAAATAAGGATGAATTTTTAACATGGACATAATGTGGACATTTTTTAACATTGTAGGTTTTCAGTAAATGCTTATATAAAGCAGTTTAAGGTTTAGAATGCTTTACATATATCAATTCCTTTGATCCTCATAATAAATGAGGTGGGTGCTATTAGTATCCTCATTTGACAGATGAGAAGATTGAGGCTGAGAGAAGTTAGATGAGTTTTGAAGGTTTTATATATATATATATGTATGTATGTGTATATATATATATATATGTATATGTATATATATGTATGTTTGTATATATGTATATGTATGTGTATATATATATAAATATGATGGTACCTGAGGCTAGATTTGAATTCAGATCTTCCTGACTTCAAGTCAAAAGTTATATCCACTGTGACAACTAGCTGCTGATTTATTAGAGGTGACTCAGTGGGAGCAGGGATATTCTATGGACCAAGCAGCCCAGAAACTCCAAAGGGCTCTCCTGTTGCATATGACCTGGAGTCCAACCACAGTGGTCTTGGTTCCAGAAGACGCAAGTAAGATAAATACGTAGAAGTTGTAAGGTGTCTGATTGAAGCAAAATTGGGAACATTCTTAAAAATATAACTGTCTAAAGGGGGGATGAGGCTAACTTAGCAAGTAGCATGTGTCCTCTCACCAAAAGTTTTTGAATAAAAGAGATTGCTCTTCAAGTGAGGGTTGTACTTAATGGCTTTTGTCCCTTTCAGCTTCAAGATTCTATGACTTAGAAAGGATGAAAAACAGGTTATGGGTTCTATTTTTGTAATTTTTTTTTTTTAGCTTTTACACAAAGACTTTTAATGAGAAGATACATCAATGACTACAAAAACAGCCCCAAAGACTGGGAATTGTACTTTCCTCTCTTCACCTATTTGGTTTCCAGGGAAAGTGGCTCAAACTTTAAATTTTTGTCATAAAATATAACCCCACATAACTGGAACAGGTTTCTACAAATACATACAGAATCCAGTGGAAAACAGCCTCAAGTTTAAAAAGTATATGAGATAAAGGGGTAATTCATGGCATCTAGTTGGATGGAAGACCTTTTACTCACTTTATGGAAGTATAATTTTTTGCTGGTATTGTAGTTTCTTGAAGCCACTTTCTTCCAGTATGTCTCATAAGTCCTCGGATCCAAATGCAGATGTTGCAGTCAGTCAGTGTTGAACTTATCCCAGAGAAACTGCTAGGAACCAATAGGAAATCCAAATCTTCCAACCATTTGAAATTTACAAGGTCATCCTTTGGTCAAGGGGGTGGAGGAGAAACATAGACGCATTCCTCTCTGTAATGGCAAGAAACAAGGCGGTTAAGTACTTCTTTGCTTGCCTTTACACTCTCCTCCCATTAATTTCCTCTCCAAGATTTTTCTGAAACTGTTCCACCATTAGGCTGACCTATTATAAGAATTACCAGATTCAGTACTGCCTGACAACTTTTCTTTTAATTTTTTAAAATTAATTTGTTTGTTTCCTCTTAGTTTATAGGATTCAATTCCACAATTCCTTGAGTTTCACATTTTGTCCCCCTCCCTCCCCTAGCCCCCATATTTTTGTTATTTTCAGTGACAGGTACATTGCATCATAACTTCATAAATTATATCTACAGAAGAGCTTAGAGATCATTTTATCCAAACCCTTAATCTTACACAAAAGGCAACTGAAGCACTTAAAGTTTAAAGTACTTGCCCATGGTCACAGACAGTGTAAATGACTTGAGAGTGAAAGCAAATCCAAGTCCTCTGACTCCAAATCCAACACTTTTCCCTACCTACTAAATTCATTAGGAATTGAGAGGTGGGCATTGGAGATCTATCCTATCCCTGGTATTCAAGTTATGCTTTAACTCAAGTTTATGTGTACAGATTCTTGAGTTATAAGTATAAGAGATAGAGCTGAAGTAGCTTCAAAGACGATTAATAAAAACAACAACAACCTCTATATCATGCCTACCATTTTTCAGACACTAAGCACTTGGAGAAAGGTGCTATTATTATCCCCATTTTACCACTGAGAAAACTGAGTCCAAGAGGAGTTAAGTGACTCATACAAAGTCACACACATAATAATTATCTGAGGCCAAATTTGAACTCATATCTTTCTTATTCCAGGGCCAGTACTCTATCCACTGCACCACCTAGCTTTCTTCTATTTTATAAATGATTACTTGCATTGAACATTAAGAGAAACATACAGATACATTCCTAAAACTGGGATTATGTGGTGAAAGTAGGCATGAGAAGTGGCTGTACAGAGTTATAAACAATTTGGGAGTTTTGAAGGTTTGCTGTTATTTTATTTTTGTTTTTATGATCACGTGGACTTTCATGCGTGTATGGCGTTCCATCAGTGTATACCTTTCATGTGATATCTGAATGTGTTTTTGCCAATACAAGCTGTGAGCTTGTGTCCTTGTCTAAAAGAATATCAGTATGGGTAGTAAATTAATCTGCATGCTTTTGTGATCATGCCCTGGAGATCATCCCTCTCCAAGTTTTGTGAATGTTCAAATTCCGGGTTCCTTGGATCATGGTAGATTTGAAAAGTGTGAATAAGTTCAGATGAAAGTCCTCGAGGCAGTAACTCTTAAGGATTTCAACAATAATGGGAGTTCCCAGACTAGGGTATGGTGTTTTTCTCTGTGGGGGCATGAACTGCACATGTAGCTGCTAGAGACTGGGTTTAGAGCTAATCCCTATAGATGTATCTAGGCTATCTCTATACTCTAACAAGCAGAAAAAAGGGAGAGTAAAATGATATTCACATGGGCATAGTCCCTGTGAGCATCTCTCTAATCTTTCTAAAATATTTTACATAGTCCTATCCTTTTCATTTCTTTCCTTTCACTATTTCTTCAATTACTTTTTCTTTTCTTTAATCTGCTGCCTTCATTTTCTTCATCTCACTTTTTGTGTCTCTGCCTGTTTATCTGTGATAAATATTCTCAAGTTAGAAAAGTGATTTCTGAAACATGTGGCATTTCCAATCTGAGGGCCTCTGGAGCCACTGACTATTTCTTGCAGTTTTAGATGGGCAGAGAAATAATTTTTTCTTCTTCTTTGTAATATGAGAATGCAAAAATATTTCTTGAAAAATTCCTACTCAGACTGAAAGAGAATGAATAATGGCCTTTGCTATTAGCAGTCTGATCTCATTTTATGCCTTATAGACAGGGTGATTTGTTGTCCTTCTTGGGAATTCTTCAGAGATAAATTTCCAAACGGAAATACCTCCCCTCACCCTCAGAGGCAATAAACGTGCTTTAACCTAGAATATTTTTAACTGCCATGTATTTAACTTTAAAGCTTTTTTTTTTCTTCTTCTAGAATTGGAATGATTCTTGGAAAAACTAGGAATTAATAGAAGTTTGTCTTCTTTTTGTATCTTACTACATCCTTGCATTACCTTTCAAGTCTTCAACTCATGCCTTCCCAACTCCCTTGTTCCACCAACCCTTGAGTCAAGTGCTCTCATGCTGCCTCATCTCTACTGCTGAAAGCAAAAAAACTTTTTTGAAATAAATGAATTCAAAATTAAATATTTGTTATTAAATATATCTATCCTTCTATGATGACTTTAACTTTACAAAGAGATTGGGAGGAAAAGCCAATGATTAACACGAAGGAATTATTATTATCCAAGGTATTAAGTGGGGTATTTTTTATATTTTACATATCATTTTTAATATTATATATACATATATATATATGTTTTACTTATATAAACAGGAAAATGTTTACATTTGGATATGTGTATGTATGCATATGAAAATCCGGATTTTCCTCTAATTTAAGTAATATATAGCTAAAGTGATTTCTGACTCCTTACTGTGTAACATATAAGATTTAAGTACACACACACACATTCTAAAAACAAGATAAAAATAATTCCTTCACTGTATGAGGAAGAGCAGAGACAATTATGAAAACTTAATGCCAGATTATAGAAATGAGAAATGTCAAGTTTTGTCCATAGTCTCTCCATTTTTACATGCCTGTGTTTTTATATTCTGAAAATTATTTTAATTGAAAAAATTATTTTAATTTAGTATAATATGTAATTCAGGTAGTACAAATGCCTGTCTTTTGTATTCCTAGAATTTTTGCTTATATGGTGTAATTCTCTTTACAAAGACAAAACAAATCACATATACACGTCTGTGTGTGTGTGTGTGTGTGTGTCTGCATGATACTAAGATGTACTAAGTAAATTGGATGGAAGGAGAGTCAATGAGGTATATTTTTTCTTGCCTCCCCTCTCCTTCCCTAGATTCATTACTCATACATACCATGTTTCCCCAATAATAAGACACTGTCTTATTATTTTTTTGGACAGAAAAACACCAGAGGGCTTATTTTCAGGGGAGGGCTTATTTTAATGAACATTGACAGCAATTTTAATAAACAGGTAAATGTGAACAAAAAAAATGTACATTTTTTCAATAAGCAAGGGGAAGACCTGGGTGATGTGCTCACTTCTGCAGCTCTGATTGGATGCAGCTCGGAGCACGGCGTGCGTTTCACGGGGTGGGGGGGACGGTGCATACAGAGGGTACCGTAATGTAGCGTGTACCGCAGGGGATCACCTTCACTACAGTAGCAATCTCAATAGGGCTTATTTTCGGGGGAGGGCTTATTTTAGAGGAATCTTACACAGTAAGGGGAGGGTTTATTTTCGGGATAGGTCTTATTATCGGGGAAACATGGTACCTCTCATTACTCCCCTGATAATTCCAAATTTCAAGTTTATTTCATAAACTCTTTTCTTCAATTTAACATTTATTCTTGGCTAAATCACTTAGAGCATATTTCCAGAGCAGCATGAAACAAATCTGCAAAGGCAGCAATATCTCTGTGTGGAATCTAATCATTTCTTTCCCTGCCTTTATGTGTTTCAGAACTATGTATGTGTTTGTCAGTGCTTTGAAAATAGATAATATCATAGATCTAGAAGTAGAAAACCTCAAAAGTCATCTTGGCTAATTCAGTGAGTTAACAAGTAGAGAATCTAAGACTTTGAGAGATTAAGTTAAAAAAGCCAATAGGGAACTACAAAAAACAAAGTCTAGATCTAAGAAAACTTACAGATGAATATCATCAAACATTTAAGAAATAATTAATTGGTATTCTATACAAGTTATTTTTTTTAAATCAGAAAGAAATTGCTCTAACCAAATTTATTTTAGCAGGTAAATATGGGCCCAATATCTAAACCAGTCAAAGATAAAGGAAAACTAAAAACTGATATTGTATATGAACATTTGCATAAATACCATTGCAATGTAAACAGACAATTTTTATTATGTCAAATTTGAATTGTTATATGCAGAATTGTTTAAACAATCTGAAATCAATGAATACAGTCATATTAAAGCAAAATAGCTAAATGGTGATAAAGATGATAACTATAACAATCAATAGCTTCATAAAAGTAACAGGATCAATGAAAATGCATTTATGAAGTGAGTACTATGAGCCAGATCCTGAGGATTTTTGAAATTAGTAGACCTGTGATTTCAGAGATAACTAAGAAATTTCAATGATGCTACTCATCTATCAATTCATTTCACCCCCTGCCCTCCAACTCAGTTGCCTTGGGCATGGAAAGACTAAATGATTTGTCTAGCATCACCTAAGGAGGCAACTAGGTGGCTCATTTGATAAAAGTGCTGGGCCTGAAATCAGGAAGACCTGAGTTTAAATCTATCCTTAAGCACTTGCCAATGGTGAGATGCTGGGTAAGTCCCTTTGCCTCTATTTGCCTTAATCTATTGGAGAAGGAAATGACAAGTTGATATCTTTGCCAAGAAGAGCCCATGAACAGTGTGGTCCATGAAGTGTTAAGGAGTCAGACATGACTGAATGACTCAACAACAACAACCATCATATAGCCAGGATATGACAGGAGGAAGATATGAACTTAATTATTTCTATCCACCATACCATGCTGCCTCTTGCTGGGGAAACAGACAAAAAGGAAATAGTTTCTGTTCTCCAAGACTATTCTGAGTGAATAAACAAACATACACATATACACTCAGAGAAAGAGAGACAGAGAGACACACAGAGAGATAGAGAGACACAGAGAGACAGACTATACATAGAGATAAAGTACAAAGTAATTTCAAGAGGCATTGGGAGGCATTATCACCTGGACTAAAGAGATCAGGGGAAAAAAAGCCCACCTAGGAGATGGTACTTAGGTTGAGCTTTGATGAAATTCAGGAATTCTGGTTGTGTTATAGGATAATGATGGAATGCTACTGTGCTGTAAGAAATGATAATCTTAGAAAAACATGGATAGACTTGCATGAAGTAATGAAGATCAAAATGAACAGAACCAAGAGGACATTGTACACTGTAATAGCAATATTGTTTTAAGAACAATTTTGAAATATGAAGTCATTTTGACTATCATAAATAGACAAATTACCTACAAAGGACTTATGAAGGTAGATACTTTCTGTATCCAGAGAAAGAACTCATAATATGCATACATATGCATATAAACATATATTTACATATACACACATACATACATTATATATACATATTTGTTTTTAATGATAACCATGGGGGGAAGGGGAGAAAAACAAAGAAAAAAAAGTTATAGCTGCCTTCATTGGCAGTAGCAGGGAGTATAGGTGGGACAGTAGAGACACTTGAGTTGGGAAGAAGAATCAGAGGCTATTTAAATTATCTAGTCAAGAGATAAAGAGGGACCAAACTATGGTGATGCTTAGGTAAAAAAATGAAGAAAAGATTAGGTGAGAACAATTGTGGAGGCAGAATGATCAAGACTGTATATATGAACTGACACTTGAGTTGGGAAGAAGAATCAGAGGCTATTTAAATTATCTAGTCAAGAGATAAAGAGGGACCAAACTATGGTGATGCTTAGGTAAAAAAATGAAGAAAAGATTAGGTGAGAACAATTGTGGAGGCAGAATGAACAAGACTGTATATATATTCCAAATAGAAGGATAACTGTACCCTCAATAGAAATAGAAAAAGGGAAGTTTGAAAAGTGAAATTAATGAGTTTTGTTTTAGACATATTGAGTTGCATTTGTTTCTGGGAAATCCAGTATAATGTGCAAAAGACTCCTGGGGTGTAAGACCAGAACTCTGGAGAGAGATTGGGGTTGGAAATACAGACCTGTCAATTATCAATATTTAGATAATAATTAAATCCTAGAGAATTGGTGAAGATGATAATTTGAGAAGATATTAAATTTTAATGAATATTTTTTAAGCATGGAGGAGATTTGAACATGTTTGAAAGGCAAAATGGAAGGAACCACTATATAGGAAAAGACTGATTATTAGAAAAGAGACATTACTGAGGTGAAAGCATCCTGGAAAAAAAAATAGGGGGCATGGAATCAAGGGTGTATATAGAGGACATGACTTTGGTAAGGAAAATGACTACCTTATTACCTGAGACTAGAGGAAAGGAAAAGAAAGTAGAAAGGTTATAACAAGTTTGATGAAGGAGAGAAGGTTGTAGTGAATGATCACAATTTTTCAATAAGTTAAGAGGTTAAGTCCTCAACAGAGAGAACAGAGGCAAAGCAAGTTGTGGGGGACTTGAAGAAAGAAAAAGTTTGCAATATCCAACTATCAATGACTCTTACAAAAGTATGGACTAAAAGGTAGTCAAATGAGAAGATGACACAGGAAAGGAAGATATATTTAAAATGTTGACTTGCTGTGGGCTTCTCAGTGTCCAGCACCAAGCATGATCAAAGATGGGAATAAGAAATGACCAGACCATGCGGGTAGTTCAAGGAAGAACCATGAACTCCATTTATTGATTCTTAATACAAGGTTTTTTATAGAGCAAATGAGACAAAGGAATAGGACTCAAGTATTCTTATCATTGCCTTAATCTGTTACATCCTAGAAGTAGCACAGAATAGATAATTTGATAAGGCTTTGTTCTCTAGGTGCCAAAAAGTCTTAGGAAAAGTCAGTTAACTACTTGCATATGTAGCCACATTACAAAGGATGCTCTTGAGAGCTTGCTTCAAGGCCGAAGCCAAGGCCTGGATGATCATCTAGGACATCTGCATAGGAGCCGACCACCTAAGAATCAAATATTTTGGCTTTCAACAACTAAAGTCCTGGGGTAGAGTCTATTGGTCTCAGAACTCAAACAATATAACCCATATCAAAAGACCCAAGGAGCAAACTTAACAGAAAGCTGCCTTGCCAAGGGCCTTCTCTAGAGCACATAGTCTGAGTCCTGAATCAGGACTCTGGCTCCCCACATTGACTGATATTTCTTATTTGAGAAAATATCACCATAGAATGATGGACCAAATCAAATATGATGAAATTTAATATGATACATGCAGTCTCATGTGTGTGTATGAGAAGTCTGAGCAGTGGCTGAAAATTACAGAAAAGTAAATTAGAGAATAGGAAAATCCTTGTTAGCAGATAGAAAGTGAAGTGAGGGTGATGAGTATTTAGTTCCTCTTTCTTTGTGAATTTTAAGCAGTTTGGATAATTACTTTTTAGAGATGTTATAGAAGGGATTCTTGTTTAGAGATAGGTGGTACTTAATGACCTCTGAAGTACCTTTAATTCTAGCATTCTTTAAAGTCAAAAATCTCCACTATCAGCTTTTGATCACTGTGTCACAATCACAGTTCTCCTGAAAATAGGTTTCAAAAGTACACTGAGGTGAGATCAATAAAATCTGATGATAAAAATGATTATATGATTGAATACTATTGTCACATTTTGAATAAATGCAGTTGTTAATTCTTAGAAAAAAATTTTTAAAGATTTTTTTTAATATAAATTTCCATTTCTCTTCAAATTCCTTAATGTAAAGCACATCTTTCCTGACAGTGATGGGATATGGAGCTGAAGAAACCCTTTTATATTTCCTAATTGTATGATAACATTTCCAGAGTAATCTTTGATCTTCACAAACCCTGGGGAGCTTCTAACCAATCATATCTCCCTAGACTTTTTAGTCTCTTCATCTTGTCTCAATCAGAAAAGCAGAGGATAGCTGTTGTTCTGCTTTTTTTTTCTATTGAAAAGCATATGTGGCATATTTGTAAAATGTATCTGTAATAAAAAGAAGATGGGAGGTAGTGAAGAGAGGTTTCATGATTCCTACCAACTCCCTTTAATGGGGAAAAAGAAAGAAACTTAAATTGTTTCATGTGTTTTGGGGTTTTTATCTTAACAACTGCATCATAAACTTCCAGAAGGGAGAGGTCTATGTCTTCTGTAGCTTTTGGGTCTTCCTAATAGTTCAATAATGCTCAATAAGTGTTCCCTTCTTGCCAAGCTGGGTAGTACTTAAATCATTAAACATTAGAATCATCAAAAATTTTAGAGCCATTTAGCACCTTAAAAATCATGTAACTATCTTTATCAAGTATGTGGTAAAGTTATTGCCTGCCGTTCTTGTGGAAAATAGAAAAAGATAAAGATTAGGTGATAATATTCTATGGCATGTAGCTAGGGGGGCACAGTGGATAGCACACTAGGCCTGTAGTGAGGGAGATCTAGGTTCAAATCCAGCCTCAGACATTTACTAGCTGTCTGATCCTGGGCAAACCAATTAAAACTTCTTTGCCTTAATTTTTTCATTTACAAAATGAGCTGGAGAGGGAAATGGCAAACTTCTCTAGCAACTTTGCCAAGAAAACCCCAAATGGAGTCAGACACAACTGAAACATTATTCTATTCCAAATTTGAAGAATAACAAAAGTAGGCATTAGTTGTTCAGTTTCCACACAGAAGATGGTCTTTGGTAAAGTGAGTGAGGGAACCATCCATGACCTTATTCTGTTTAAGATTTTTTTTAAATTATTCCCTTAGATCAAGTCACAGAAAGCATACTCACCCAATTTACAGATGGAGCAGAGCTGAGGAATAGGTAGCCAATACCCTGAATGATACAGTCTAGATGCAAAAAAAAAAAAATCGTTACAGTTTAGAGAATTAGGTTTAATCTAATAAAATGGGATACAATATGAAGAATAGTATAAAGGCTGACATGGGTTCAAAAAGCAACTTGAAAAGCACAGAACAGAGGAGGCATGGTTAGAGAGAATTTTGTCTGGGAAAAAAAAAGATGGTTTTTTAGTGGACTATAGGGTTAGTGAAACATTGGGCACAGATTAAAAAAAATCGATGTAGCAAAAGTCTCAATCACTTTGTAAAGTTGGGAATGGAGCCTATGTTTCTTAACTACTAGACTAGTGCTATATTTATCACATCTCATCAATCGAATGTGGAATTTCATTCCTTTTTTTTTTTTAATTTCAAAAAGCTGGCCAGTGAAGACTGATTTTTAGATGGATTTGGCATTGGAGACTCACAACGGAAACCCCAACTGGCCCTGTAGCAATTTTAGGCCTGTTAAATATGAAAAGAAACCAGAATGAATGAGACAGTTAGTTTTTGCATAACCCCATTTAGAACTCCTGACCCTATAGAGGAAAGGTGTCTTTTCTTAACCTTGGGATAGCTAATAACTTTCTTATAAGGACTACGTATTAAAGTTTGATGACATATTGCTGACTGATGTGTTCTCCTGAGGGCTTCAAACTCAGTTATAGCATTTTGCTATTTGGGCACACATTTAATTTTCTTGGCACAGAATTCAAAGATCTGCAGCCTTGAATTTAACTGGATACATTTTTCAGGGGCAATTCATCATATTTCTTTCACAGTAGAACTCATGATGCTAGCAGGAAACATTTTCTTTGGACCCCATAGTTTGACTGCATAACTCTAATATATTTTTATTTTCCTAAAATATCTGTTAAATAGTTAAGAATATCTTCTATATTATTGTATTTCCTCAAATTCCCTTGAGGAATGAGTGCTCTAATCTTGCCTTAATTGTATGCAAATATAAGATTGCATATTTACTTGCAACAAACAATGTTTGCTTCTGAAAACATTAAATTAAATTACAATTTTTTTTAAATGCCATTAAAATGTCTGGTCATTTTTTTATGTAGTTTCATGTATCCATCCATTTCCAGATGAATAGTATGCATCTTTCCAAGTCTATTAGGAAGATAAGACAATAAATTAGAGTCAGATAACATACAAGTAGCAGCATGGATTCATGAATAAAAGGCCTGTCAAAGTCAAGATGGCATTAATTGAAGTCCCATCTATGACACATGTGTATTGATCCCCTGTTTCTTGAATTCTTAGTCCTTTAGGCAGCTTTGTACATTGGTTTGGTAAAGAGAAGTTTTCTTAATAGTAGTTCCTTCTAGTTTAATTATAGGTTAGATAGATGACAGGTAGATAGATAGATAGATAGATATAGATATAGATATAGATAGATAGACAGATAGATATATAGATAGAAATGTAAACATTGATACATACATGTGTGTTTGTGTGTGTGTGTATGAGAGAGACAGAGGCAGAGAGACTGGGGAAGTCATTTACCATCTCTTGGGTTTTTTCATCTATAAAATGTGACTGATAATAATGGCCATTACTTCAAAGGGTTTTTATAAGAATGAAATCAGATTATATATGTAAACCATTTGCAAACCTTAAATCACTATAAACATGTGCATTAAGCATGTATAAATTAAAAATGTGTATGTATACATGCATGCATATGTTAACAAGGATGCATGAGTATGCGTATAGGTACATTATGTACACATAATGGATGTGTATGCATGTGTATATGTATATATACATACATTATATACTATATATGCAATACATGTGTTCATATATACATATAGGTTAGCTAACATGTGACATTTACACTAATGTCTCTAGGATAAAATATGAACTCCTTACTTTGATTTTGAAGGGCTTCATAATCTGGGTCCAGCCTAACTTTTTGAATATTCTCTGTCTTTTACTCTATAATCCAAGGGAAACATTTTTTCTCTTGGGCTATAAATATACCATTCCAAATCCTGCCTCCATGCCTCCCCCCAGGCTGTCCTCTATGACTGGAATGCACTTCCACCTCCCCTCCCCTTCTCAGGTTCTTTAGCTTTCTTGAAGACCTGGTCTCTTGCAAGGAAGTTGTATATACACTTGCACATATGCACATCTATATATGCATATATATGCATATTTACTCTTGTATTGCCCCATTTAAAAAGTAACCACTTGTTACTTGTGAAGACAAAATACTTGTGAAAGGAGTGTTGTTTATTTCAATCCCTAAGACCTGTTACATGTGAACATTTAATATATACTTATTGGATGAGGACTATATTAGTTGTTATTTAAAGATAAACATTTGCAAATTCATTCAGAGATAATCTTGCTGGCACATATTAGAAATTTTTAAAAATAAAATTAACAACCAGATTACACAAAAATTAACTTTGAAATTTATTCCTTTGAAAAGTAGTTTTAAAATATATTTTAAATTATGATAAGAAAAATATTAGGGTTCCTTCTTGATTATTCTCACCAGGGACAAATTGCTAAAATGAGAGGGGAGGCAAGTACCCATTTCATGCCTACTTTCTAAATATAGGTTACATATTTGATTGTATATCTGTCCTGGAGGCATGAAATACAATCAAAAGATAAGGCAACATGATGACTGAATTTCTTGAGAGTTTTAACCTATTCCTTTACTTGGAGGAGGAATACCAGGAAAACATTCATTGATAATACTGAATTAGTCTTCTTTCTTCTTTAGTATTAACACTTTCATACAAATATATTTGACTACAATGAAGATGACTGAGGCTTTATCCAGAGTGCTTAAGTTTTTAGGGTGCTGACACTACATGCAGTCTTTCCAGAACAAAGAAACAACTTAGCTTGGTGGCTATTTAACAGAAATAATTCGTTAAAGATAGAAAGTTACAAGGTTCTGTGTCAGTGGCCACATCCTAGATAAACTCTTCAGACTGTACCTCCCCATTTTTACCTTTTCACATGGCAGTATTCACAGCAACTACTGAGAACAAGATTTATGACCTTTGCTCTGATTTAAATATAACAATAAAGACAAATAATGATTTTTAAAAATATATGTATGTGTATGTCATTAGGGATTCATAGGAGTCAAGAGCTCTCTTATTTCTGATGAGATCAAGGAGCACAGTGGCCTAAAACCGGCTCAAGTCTTTGAAGCCTTACCATATTCCCTGACCTGAAGCTCATAGACACAGGTTTCTGAAATTCTAAAGATCACTGGTATTCTCTATCACCACCACTGATGTAGCTTTAAGATTTGAAGCCTTTCTAATCTGTACTATAGTTGACCTGTCTTTTGCTAGGCACATGGTAATTTTTCAATAAAGACTTTATTTCCCTATCATTCATGTATACCTCCAAAATATGTACATTTATAGCTACAGACAGGAAAGTATAATTACTAATAAAAATAAGATTAAATGATCAATCAGGTTAATTTTTGAAAGTACTTAACAGCATTTAAGTTTAACCTTCACTATGCAATGCCACAGAATACAGATATAACACATTTCCCAAAATACTTAACAGTATCAGAGAAAGAACAGTTTTTTGAAAAGAACATTTAGGTCTGCCTTCTTGTACCATGTTATGCCATTGATTAAGGTTTATAGACATTCTTGCTCAAATTTTATATCCTTGTGAGAAGAATAAGTTGACTTGGACAAATAGTACATAATACAATTTACCATTTTATGTATGTTCTAAGGCCACAAAGAAATATAAGTTGGAAAGATTTTGAAATTAACAGCTGCTACTCAGATGTTTTTCTCCAGCCTCTTCCCAGCAAATTTCATTTACAGCTTCTCTCATTTTCACATAGCTCTAATGATATCCTCTCTTTTGATAATTAATCCAGATAATGACATTCCTGAATATGATGCCACATCTCTGGACACTGAAGTGTGTCCAACATGCCATTAAAATCCCATTAAAGCTTTATTTACCAGTCTCAAATTAAAAACAAATATTGGTGGTACATAGGAGAGAATGATGATCATGCCGACCTTGGGATGTACCTTCCTACCAAACCCAAAACAGAAAAGAATATGGTTCTGGGAAACTTATTAAGGCCTATTTGGAGGAAGAGAACTGATTAGAATTGCTGGAAGGAGAGCTGAAAATATGTAAGTTATTATCAGTCTCCAGTAAAAGAAATAAACCTGTGAATTTCTGAAAAACAATTTCCTGCATGCATATACAATCCTGATTGCACAAGCAATTAACATCATTGTAAAAGGAAACCCTTTCTCTTCTGGGGGTGGACAATGAGGAACAAACTTTGCTCTTCTCCTTATAACTATTGTCCATCATTGTCTAGCACTCTCATGTACCTATATTTTCTATAGAAACTGGAATTTTGTCAATAATTCTATTGCCATCTTTGAACATTGATGCACGAGTTGGTTAATTTCTTTGGGGCATGGGGATTCGGTTAAGCTAATTATTTGGAATAATGTTAGATCCAGGATAAATCATTGTGTGTTCAAGGTGGAATTCTGATCTCTTAGGCAGAAAAGAAGATATAATCCATGACTATGCTCCTCACCAATTTAATTTTCGCAAGTAAAAAAAAGTTGTTTTAATAAGATATAATGGCTAGTATTGTTAACATTAACCAGACTGAACATTTATGATTTGGTTCTTTTGGTCACTTTAACAACCTTATCATATTGCCTTGTTAGGAAGTCAATCTATTGCTTAGTCACAGACCTTCTAATGATCCAATTAGTGAACCATAGATATAACACAACTTAATCACCCAAGTAAAATCTACAACAAATTAGAGTTTAAGGCAATATGAGCTGAACCTTTTGACATTTTCCACATCTCCTCATAGCTTCTCAGTGATCTTTCTTTAATTATGACTGAGTAGAAAACTTTATAAATGAATCTTTAAAAACTTTTTTTAAAAAAATTAAAATTATTCATAAGCTATCAGGTCTCAAAAATTTTTAATAAAATGAAAAGCAGTTAAACTTAACAAGTGCTGCCATGATGCAAAGACTGAGACGCCAGTTTTCAAGTCAAGCAATTATTTTCACCAAATTAGAAATAACTGTTAAAGAGTAGAAAAGATCAGTTAAAAAAAAACCTGGAATGTTGTTAAATTAAAATAGACATGGATAGAATCATAGGTTGGAGTAATAGTGGACCTCCAATTTCCTGTATTCCACCCTATTAATGAGCAGAAAGCACTGTATAACATGAGCAACTTGAGGGCATCACCTTCCCTGCAGTTACCCAGATTAAGCAGGAGATAATTCTCAGGAGCAAAGTTTTTTTCTTATTCAAACGTGAATTCTAAGGAGCAGACCTTGAAACCTATCTTCTTCCAGACAGCACAGACACTCAGCTCTCTTCCTGACTCTCAATTTGGTTGCTTTTCTATCTGCTTAAACTGGGTTCAGCTGAGTTTAGCTCCAACCCACCCCCACCCCCAACCAAAAAACAAAACAAAACAAAACAAAACAACTTGGATGTCTCTACTCTTTCATTTCTTCTGCTGCTGCTTTCGTTATTAATAGAATCCTGCCTCAGAACAGGATTTCCTTCTGTAAAGTGACTCACCTCTACATTAAGATGAAAAACTAAAAAAAAAAAAAAACCTAAAACTTAAATAGTGACATATAAAGTAGCTGCTGGGAGAAAGATAAACTCACAGTCTTTAACTTCAATAAACACGTTTTTGGTTTTTGTTTTGTTTTTTCCTTTGAGGGCCACTTTCTTTCTTGTTCTCTTTAAACTGTTTTTATTCCTTTCACTAAAAGAATTTTCTGAATCTCAAATGGGTAGCACCTTATATTTGTATTCTTTCTCTTTTGAAAGTGTATACCTAGTTCTGTTGTATACATTGCAATGTTTCTTTATTTCTTTTCTCATTTTGTATTTAATTTTAAAATAAATAAAAAGTAATTAGAAAAATGAAGTGTGTATTTATATCAGTATAGGTGGAATCTTGCAATAGAATGTAACTTCTTTGAGAGGAGGTTCAGTTTATTTTTTGTTTCTATATTCCCAGCAAATAGTATAATGCCTTGTATATACTATACAGTTAATAAATATTGAATTGAATTATTTCATTTTAGTAAAAGCCTAAATATCTTCAGTGACCAACAAATTGCAGTCTTCCATGTAGGCCCATTTCATTTTGCATAATTCTAATTGTTAGGAAGTATTCCCTTGTATCAAACCAAAATCTATCTTTCTACAATTCTATCAATTATTTTTTGTTTAACTCTGAGGTCATAAAAAAAAAAGTAATTCCTCTTTCCTGAAGCTGAAAAATGATCTCTATTTTTGTGTTTCTGACATTCTTATCACAAAAATAATACATTATTAAATAAATTTACTCAAATTTACTTGTCTTTGCTTCCAATTTCTACACATGCCTGTTTAAAAAAAAAAAAACTAATGTGGCTCCTAAAAAATGTCAGAATCAATATTAAATATCACTTCTTGTACCAAAATACTGATAAAAAACATACTTCTCAACTCAATAGAGAGCTGGAAGACTATGGGCATTATGCTTTATATATACAGTTAGATGTGACTGTTACATCAGTTTGTTTCACTTAACAGTTTTTCTTTGGTAAAATGGAAGGTTGGGGAGGGAGGGTGATTGGGAAAGAAAAATAATAAACATAAACAAACAAAACTGATTAACCTAAAAAGAAACTATACTGTTTTGTGAGTTCTCTATAAAACTGGGGACCAAGAGTTTTTGTGACTATGCCCCTTGTGCCTTCCATTTCCTGGTGAATACTACAAATTCCCTAATCTCCATGTCCAAATCTATCACCCCCCCAAAAAAAAAAAACAAAAACAAACCACTTTCCCTGGCCCGAAAGCAATTAATTCTGCCTGTGCCAGCACAAGACAACTTCTACTTCCTATGACTAGCCCAATCTCACAAATGGGCCATGGGGAGCCTCCATTGGACAAAGGAGAAGACCCCTCTTAACTTCAGGTCTTCCATTTCCTGCTGCTCCTATGGTGGGGAATGAGAGTTCTTTCTCCTGCTGTGAAGGTTCAACCTCCCTCTTCAGCCAAGCACTCTTCTTACTTAATCCCCACCATTCAGGAAATGGAAGAGCAGTGAAACTTGAGTTTCTGATCTCATTTTCTGACCACGTCCCTCATATCTCATGCTGTATTTGCCTCCAGCTTGATATCCAACCTCCATTAGAAAGAGTGGTGGCAGAGAGAAGCCAAGAGGCAGGCTATGCAGAGCAAGGCCAAGATCCTCAGCCCTGAGAGGTAAGGCCAGAAAGGGAAGGGTGGCTCCTGGAGACTAAGAAAGAGAGAGTGTGTTGGGCGGAGAAGTGATGAAGGTTGGCTCTCCTCCTGCACATGTACGCAGTCCCAGAAGGCCTGTGGCCCACATAAGGATCCTGGCTCAGGCCTGGGGGCCACAGCCAAGGACGTCCTTACAGCCTGGACGAAGCTTCTGGATAGAGATGTTGGTGACAGCCAGGGAGGACACAGAGCCTGTGGAGGCAGACTTCACAGGCCTGTGCCAGTACGTGTTCTCCAAAGTGACCTGATGGGAGAGTCAACAGCTACCACTGAAGATTATAAACTTCTGGAAAATATGAACAAACTGACTAACTTGAAGTATCTAGAAGGATATTGAAGTAAACATAACTAGAAACCTAAAGGACTTAAACCAGAAATAAGCAGCACTTCAGCCTTATCTGGATCAGATCACTTTAATTGAGGAGCCAGTAGCAGCTCTTGAGCAGTTCTTTGACAAGTTGGATGCATATTCAAAGAAACTAGAAGCTAAGTACTAGTAGTTAAAGAGGTGATGAAAGAATACTTTAGCACAAAGACTTTAACTACAAGAATGTGTTTTATAAGAGCTGAAATATATGGGATGCAACTTATCACTAGGCTTCCATTCCTACTGGTGCTCCTTGATCCAAGGAGAATCCCAGCCCCCACCACTAGATGGATGTGTCACATCACCCAGATGTTTTCCTAAACCTGTACCCCTGGAACCTCATCTTATCACATACTTTGTTCTGTGCCTTGGACCAAGGCTTAGAAATCAGGATCAAAGCTGTCTAGAGCAGAACACAGAGGAGAGGTGCTCCTCTCCCTTTCTCCTCCCTTCTTCCTTCTCCCCTAGGCCCCTCCCCACGCCCCTTCATAGCTTGTTCTTCAACTTAAATAATAAATACCAACGTATGAGAAAAAAAAAATTAAAAAGAGTGGTAGCCTCAACTCAATTATGAACCTTTTCATACCTGGTCATACCCTTCACATCCAATGGCTATGAATTCCTATCACTTTTCAAACCCCATTCATCAAGTCCCACGACATAATTCCATGTTCCCATCCCCCTCAAAGCTTCCAACACAAAGCTTTAGTCAAATTCCACACAGCTTTTATGTGTCCTTTAAAACACCTGTTCTGTAGTTAACAAACTTCTCTTCATCTTAAAACTTTTCCCTCTCCATCTGTATGACACAGCCTCCAGGGTCACTTTTTCTAGTACTGGCTATGTCATCAATCCTTCTCCTGGGGTCACTGCTCAAGGCAGTAGAGTTGGAAAACCCTTGTTCCCCATTGCCACTTCCAGGTTTTCCTCCCACCTCATATATCAGTAAGTACTCTTCCTTTGAGGTTCATGCTATTCATATCCACCAACCAATTAAAATCCTGCTAATGTTATCTACAGGCCCTCAAGTCACTCCCCTTCCTTCTTTAATGAGATTGGTACATAGCTTATAATTTTGTTCATCCCAATTCTTCACCTCATAGTAGGTGATTTCAACATACATATTGACTCTCCCTCAAACATCCTAGCCATTTAGTTCCTCAAACTACTCACTTTTCAGGAGTTATTCCTCCACCCCAACTCAGCAACCATGAAGATGGTTGCTCTTGTTCTTACTATCGCCCAAAAATGTATCACCTCCATGTTGAAAATTTCAAAAATCTTATTTGACCAGAACCTATTGGCTTTTCACCTTACCATCTGTGTTCTCTTATGTAACCCTACTCTTCCTTTACACCATGGCCTCCAGTCCCTTGATACATCAGTTCTTTCCCAGGCCATCTCCCCTGTAATAGCCACTCTCTCCTATTTTCCCCATCTTGGCTCCTTGGTGAGCCAATTACATTCTAAACTATCCTCCATTCTTGAATCCCTAACCTACTTATCATATCAGCAATTATGTCCCACCAAATCTCAGCCTTGGGTAACTCCCATCATTTGTTTCTTTCATTTCTACAAACATGCTACTGAACAAAGATGGAGAAAAGCATGCAACTGTTATGCCTGAGTCCACTACATTCACTATCTTATTCTCCACAATGGCTGTATTAAGGCTTTTCATCCCTCCCCAAATGTTCCATGGCTCCCCCTCACTTTATACTCTCACTTGAGATCTTTACTTCATCTTTCACCAAAAATAGAAAAAAGAAAGCCATTTGTCACCAGCGTCCTCTTCTCCCCTCTTCCTCACATTCTATCACTCACGTTCTATCACTCAGATGATTTCTCCCTTTATCTCCTTCTTTGCTAACTCACATAATGAAATGGCCTGAATCTTTACAAAATCTAACCCTCTTCAAATCTAACCTCTTCAAATAATCCTATCCCATCTAATATCCTGCAACAGATTGTTCTTTTAAACCACCAAGTCTACTACATTTTTAATCCCTGCCTCCCCCCCATCTACTGGCTCATTTCTTACTGACTAAAGACATGCTCATTTCTCCCTTGTTCTGGAGAAAAAATAACCATATTCATTTGATTCTTCTACACTCACTTTAATCCTATATGTCTTCTGCTTTTTGTAGATAAACTCCCAGAAATGGCCTTATACAATAGGTACCTCCATTCTCTCTACTCTCATTCTAATCTTAATCTTTTACAATCTAATTTCTCACCTTCCACTGAAATTGCTTCCTCCAAAGTTACCACTGATCTCTGATTTGCCACCTTGTTCTGCTTCACCTCACTGTAAATTTTGACACTGTCTTACACTGTCTTTTACTCTCCCTTTCCTGTTGCTCCTTTCTCTTGGCTTTTGGGACACCCTTCTCTCTTGGTTCTTCTCTTACCTATCAGACTATTCCTTTTCAGGATCCAGTTTAGAGGATTCTGTCCTGGGCCCTGTTCTCTTCTTCCTCTAAACAATTTCACTTAATGATGTAATCTGCTCCCATGGATTTAATCACTATCTCTATACTGATGATTCTCAAACACTCCTATTTTGTCCTGCCTTCTCTGCTGACCTCCAGTTTTACATCTCTAACTGCCTTTTAGACATTCCAAACTAGATGTCCAGTAGACATCTTAAACATGTTTAAAACAATTAATAATCTTTCCCCCTAAAACCTCCCCCATTCAGCCTTTCCTTTTACTGTAGAGGACAACATTTATCTTCTCAATGCCTCAGCTTTACAACCTAGGAGATATCCCTGACTCCTCACTATTTCTTAACCCCCATATCTAATCTATTGCCAAGAACTGTCAGCTTCACCTTTTCAACGTCTCTTGAATATTTGTCCTTCTCTCCACTGATACTGCCACCACTCTAGTACAGGTTCACACCAAAGGTAGGTCTGCCTGCATCAAATCTTTCCCCACTCCAATCTATCCTCCACTCAGCCACTGAAATTAATTTTCTAAACCTCAGGTCTGACCATGTCACCACCCCATGTCCACATTAAATAAAGTTTAGCATTTTCTTGTTGCCTCCAGAATCAAATACAAAATGCCCTGTTGACATTAAAACCCTTGATGAAGTAGTCCTCTCCTTCCTTTCCAATTTTATTGCACCTTATTGCCTGGTACCTACTCTTTAGTCCAGTGATACTCGCCTTCTGGTTGTTCTAGGAATAAAACACTCCAAAAGCATCTTAGCTTCAGACATTTTCACTGGCCCTAATGCCTTGAATGCTTTCTCTCCCTACTCTGGCTAATTGACTTCCTTGGCTTCACTTATCACTCAACTAAGATCTCAACTAAGATCAACTAAGATACATACATACATATACACACACACATATATTTCTTATATGGAGAGAGAGACAGAGACAGAGACAGAGAGAGAGGAGAGAGAGACAGAGAGAGAGCACTTATTTTGTGTTTCTTTCCATGTTGTTTTCCCCATTCAATTTTAAGGTCCTTTAGGGTAGGGACTGTCTTTTGCCTCCTTAGCACTTAGCCCAATGCCTAGAAAATATCAAGTACTTCATAAATGTTTGTTCATTGAACATATATCAATAATGTAAGTCAAAAGTTTTTTATTAATCACGTAATAGTTTCCAGGCATTCTACTATGTACTGTGGATAAATATCCAAAAATTAAACTCTTAGAGTCCACAAGAAATATATTTCTTATTTGGGGAAAATAACATGTACATATATAGGTAAATACAAAATTTGCATGAAAGGTTTTCTAGGGATATGGGAGTAGTCTAATATGAAGGGTATTGTATTAATAATTTTTTAAAAAATCTAGAATGCCAAATGGAAGAATAAAGAAGAGTGGAATAAGGACCCCAGAAGGATGGCACTAATAGGGATGATCATGAGGGAACAGGGCATGGAAAATTGAGGACACAGGCCTAAGCAACCTATGATGAAGCCCTAGGCTAATAGACAATGTGCCCTGCCATTCAAGGAGGGAGAGGGTATGCATGTGGTTGCAAAGTAAATTTAAATGTGTTTAAATAACATTCACTTCTTCCCTGAGATCATGTTTTTATTGTCAAAATTTTATAGTAGAGAAAACCTTATCCCTCTTGCAATAACTTCCCCCTAACAGATTTAGGTTTTATCATACTTTCTTTTCTCTGAAGTATTGTCTTCTTTGCCCAAATCTAGGCTGTTAGATTCTCCCCAGCTTTCTTCTCTTTACCATGAAATATCATTCTTCTCAGAGTTCTATTTATTTCTACTTCAATGGACTAAATTTAATTATTGTTTAGAATAAAGTCCAGAAAACAATTTCCATTAGTTATCTCCACCTTGTGAATTACAAAATTACTGTCATCACTAATTAACATTTTATTAACCATCCTGCTTAAAAGTGAAGAGCAACACCAGAAAATTAATTCAGTAATTGGCATCCTCCATCACTACTATGCCATGCTTCAATGCCAAATTTGTGGTTTATTTTTGGAACTCATCATCCATTTATTCCTTCTGACTAGGTAACCTATTATGATATACTCTCCCCATAACATATCAGCTGTTTCTCCTTACCTAAAATCTTGATTTTCTATAACCTAAGAAAGTAGGGGTAGCTAAATATACGGTACGTCTTATTTGCAAGCTAAACTATAACACTATGAGAAATAAAATATCAAAATTCAATTTGGAATGAAAGATGAATTAAAAGTCATATATGCTAAAAGCATACATTTATTATGAATTAGTGTTGCTGTTTTCTTTTTTTAATTTTCTGGAGAAAAAATATCTGAAAAAACATATTCCAATAAATTTTTATGAAATGTTTTTTCATAATATATGTTCATTTCTTAATTCTGGGAGCAATTTAAAATGCCAAAACTTATTCTTTACTGACTTATGATTTCTAATTGGACAATTAAGCTATTAAAACACAAGAAATAATATTGAAATTCTAATTAAGGACGCTAGATTTTAAAATGTTCTAAATTTTAGTACAAAAATATTTTTAAATTGCTTTCAGTGGAACATTGGACTTTCCATTGCAATGTGTATTTCAGTATTTTTTCTAAGTATTCTAAGCAACTTTTAAAGATAGGAATACCTAAACCATGAGGAAGTTCATTTGAGAAAAACAGTAGCATCACATAGTATCAGAGAACCACACTCAAAAATAAAAAGGTAAAAGTAGGTCACATTTGACTTCATTGTGGTTTTTATTTACCTCCTTGAATTAATCCATTCCTTTTGACATCTGAGTAAATGCCCATTCTTGAGTGAATGCATGAATGATGAATGGGTGTAATTTCCATTCAGGATCAAATAACTATGGAGCAAGATTGAATAAAGAAATTAGAAGCTTTCTGGCACAAGGATTATGCTTTCCTCCTCCTGTGAAAGTGGATATAGCATCAGTGTCCCACAATTGTTTTCCTGTTCAAGGTGAAGGACCAGACTAATGGTGGTCACAACCTAAAAGGAACAAATTAGCAAAGACAAAAAACCACATTCCCCATCTTTCAACCATATGATAGTTTCCAGACTGACCCAGTGACCCCCTTTAAAACAAGAGTTGGAGGAGACATGTGAGGCAATGATTAGACAGACTTTCCTGGAGTCAGGAAGAAGTAGATTGAAGTCCTACTAATGACTAGGGGAAACCATAGAGGGAAAGGGATCTTAGTTGCTCCATTGTAGCTTTCAAAATATGGCTGTACTATATCTATCTATCTATATTTATATCCATATCCATCTGTATATCAGACAAATATAGACTACATATTATGTATGTATATATAATATATAATCTTTATCATCATCATTATTATCACCATCTGTAAGGTAATGTCAAGCAAAGGCAACTTCCCAAGGTTCAAAATACCAGCATAGGTGCTCTCCATTTTATTCAGTGACAAACCAAGAACAGAGAAGGTCAAAACATGACATCATTCAAAATACAGCACTTACTAAGTGTGATTAAATAATCTCCAAGTACTACTCCACCCCAGGACCTTCCAATCATTCAATCAATTACAAAGTCCCTGTTCTAAATACTACTCCACCCCTAGGCTGTACCTTCATTTGGTCCACCACAAAGCCCATTTTTTCAAATGGAGATTAGTTTCCAAACATGTAAAGTACCTTCATTTGTTCAATCACAGAGCACAAAAAGGTCAAAAGTTCCCCACCCCTGGATCACAATTGAATCTACCCCAGAGTTACATCGAGTTTAAGCACAGCACTTAATACCCAAATGGAGGTCTTTTCTTCATCTTGACAAGAGGCAGGTTCTCAGCAATCTTAGTTCCTGGGGAGACAAGGCTTAGCAAGGCCACAAGATATATCGCCAGTCCCTTCATTAATTCATCCTCTGTAGAACAGTCCTAGAACCCCTGAAATCATTAGCAAAACCCTCTCCCAGGATTTCTGTAAACATACAACAAGAAAATCCTTCTTCAGGGCTTCTGAACCAACAGAAAGGTTCCCGGACCCCTGCAACAACAGCACTGTCCTTCACCAGTGGACAGTATTCACTCTGTCTGCAGGACAGTCTCAGGATCTCTTAGCCAACAGCCAGGTTCCAGGACTTCTTCAACAAAAGGACTGGCTTTCACCAGTGGACAAATCTGGCAAAACAACATCAAAACAGACAGACAAAGTACCAGCAAAACAGCCATGTCTCCTCAGTCCTTGGCAGCTCAGGGGGCAGGTCTCAAAAGTCCAGGGCAATTCAAAGTGGCCCCCAGATATTCTCTCAGTCTCTCTCTGCCTCCACGAGGTGCTGCTTCCAAAAAGTTCTTCTGCCTCTCTCTTGTCTCTCCAAATCTACATCACCAGCTCCTCCCAGTTCAGGACTCTCTTTTCACATCAATAAGTCCATCCCACAGGTGGGATTAACAAGCTCTGGGTTTTAATGCAATCAATTTGAAAACCAAGCCAATACAGTGGAATCTTTATATTCCATTACTATCACACCATCTATCATATATTGAACATTAATCATGTCTGACTAATGGGGTACTTGGGCACCTGTGCTCAGACCCCAATTTCCAGACCATATTGCTCCCTAACCTCAAACACTCTGACAGTTTCTCCCCAGGTGAAGGACATTATGCCTAAAAATCACTCATGAGTGGGCCCCAGTGAAACACTTCTCTCTCTCCCTGGTAGGGCAACAAACCACACCTGTAAGTATTATTGGTTTGACCTGGCTTTATTCTGGTTCATAAAGATATTTGGTACCAACCAGACAATCTATACCAACTTCCTACCTCATTATATGCATCCTATATGCCTCATTATGTGTATCTTAGGCTTAAGACATACATATACTCCCTACATCTATCTGGTCAAAGACATTGATTAGTAGAAGACTGAACAATCCTCAGTCAGCGATGACTGCTAGTTAATTCACTGATGTAGCAGACCTAAAAACCACTCTCTGTGATCCCTCCACCTCCTACCCCTGCACCTTGGGCTTTTCCTGGTGCACTCTGTGTAAAATGCCTGCACAGTAGATACAAAAAGTGCATGTTCCTTTAAGAACTAACCAATCCTTAACCACTCCCTGATTCCTCCCTTAATTACTTAATTAACATACTTGGCACAGGTTTTACTACATTTTTTTTTCCTAAATAAACTTTAACTGTACCCCTCCAAAGTCTCAGGTTCTTTAAGGACTTTTGCCTGCTGGATAGCATAACAATAAACCTTTGCCAAATTGACTTAAAGATTTCTCAAGTCTATGAATTCTTTTCAGATGACCCTGTCCTGCACTTAAGTCCTTGAGGGGTCCCTGAACCCCTCAAACTGCATCATGACTACCATCACCCTTTCCTCTCCTTGACCTTTTGCTGTAGCCTATTTACATATTGCTTCTAATTCGTAGATTTTACCTTCTTTCCTTGGACTTCGATAATTCACAGTTCTCCTAGGAAAAATATAATGGTGTTATTCTGAACTTCCCCAAATATGTTCAGAAAAGTGAATGGAATTCATAATGGTATACTCTTATGGGTGCAAAGGTATTTTAAATTTTCAAGGGAAACAGTGACACTTTATATCTGCCAGACTGTGTGAATTACTAACTAGATGGAGCTTTCAGTTAGACCATCACACTACGGTCTTTTAGATGATATTTTTTAACATTCACGATACATATTTTTGGCTTTGCCAGAAATTTCTCCAACTTTCTCATTTATGATGTTATGTCTCTGCGAAATTGAGTTCTTGACTTTTGTTTCTATGATTAAGACAAGCAAGTGCCAACCCTGAAACACTGTATGGTCACACCCCAAGCAATTCATTCAACTTTTGAGGGATGTGGGCTGACTCTCCAAGACTGCAAGTTTCAGGGAAGGGGCCAATTTGCATTGGAAGAGGAAGTTCCTCACTGGAAACTGCCTATGGGGACAAAAATTCATGGATCCATTTCCTAGTACCTATCCTTAGCCACCTCTCCTCCTACAGAATGCTACATAGAGATTTAAAACTACAGTAAGGTAGCATACATCCTTTTCTGCTAATACTGCAGTACCCAGGATTCTATAACTTTCCACTTTAGTAAGGAATTATTAAGTGTTTACTGTAAACTAGGAAAAACTAGGGAGAATGGAACAAGTGTTTATATGGTAACTATCATGTACTACCACTATGCTAAGAGCTTTATACAAACCTTATCTCATTTGATTCTTACAACCCTGCAGGTGCTGTTGTTATCTTGCTTTTACATTTGAGGAAATTGTAGCAGACAATAATTAAATGACTTGCCCAGGGTCACATAGCCAGTAAGTATCTGAGACCATATTTAAATCTTGATCTTCCTGACTCCAGACCCAGGGTTCTATCCACTATGCCACCAGCCACATTCTACAAGGACAAATAAATTAACAAATAATCAAACCCTGAAGCAATATGTGCCCTTAAAGTACTTACAAACAACTTACTTAATACAGCTAGATAAAAATAATGAAGTCATAAAACAAAATTGTGTTGGTTAAATTGAATTGAAAAACTTATTCCTACTCTTATTTAGATAATAAAATAAATTCTTATTAAAGTGGTATGGGGAAAGTTCCTTTCAAGTCTTTTCCCTTTGCTTCATATTTTAGGGATACAATGCTGAGAAGTAGAAAGGGAGAAGCTCAGGAGGTGAGAAGGGTGTTGCTCATATATGAATCAGTGTTGAAGGAATCTAAGAAGCATGAAATTTAAGGAAAATCAAACACACAGGCCAAAAAAGGAGAAACGTGTGGCTCAAGGCTCTTGGTTGAGAATAAAGTATGTTGGAGAGGGGTCACCTTTAAAGGAACAAAGGAGAGATCAAAGTAAACCAATTATCTAATCTATTTCTTATGGGAAATATTAGAATTATGGGAGAATTCTTGAGTAAATGAAACATTCAGAATGAGACATTCAATGGCAAGAAAATGCATACACACTAAAAGCAACAGAGACTATTTTTCTAAAACATTGATGCCTTATTCTGATAAGGGACAGAATCCCAATAGGTTCAGCAGGAATTCTGATCTTATCTAAGACCAGAAAACCTGTAAGAGCTTCTGGAAAGAATTCAAGGTCTCAGTCTTAATTGGAGTGAGAGTTGTAGAAGTTTATTGTTAAGCTTCCAAGAAAAGTGGGCAAGAGTCCTTTAGGGGACCTGCAAGTGAGAGGGGTACATGCTTTTACTTTTAAAGGGTAGGGCTGCCATTGTCAGGGCTGACTGGACAGGAGGGACCTCAGTGCATAAAGGTCAGAGCTGACCAAGAGGAACTAGTGACTTTAGTGCATAGATAGTTTAGATACGATTTGGGCCAGGAGACAAAAGGCAAGGACAAAGGAGGGTGTGGGCCAGGCCTGAGGAGAAATGAAGAGATTAAGTAAGAACTAAGGGGTCACAGGGTGTTGCCTAGGCGGAGTGTGGGATAGGGGGAAGGGGCAGAGCTCAAGGATGGGAAAGGACAAATTGCAGTTAAAATTTCACAGACTGGTTTTACAAGTTGGTTTCACAAATTGACCTAGACCCCAGGTACCCCATCAATTTGAGTCATTCTTTGAAATTTTCAAAACAGTTCCAGGTTTATTGTCTATTTTTATCCTTAAAGCAATCATATATAGAAATTAGAATAGGATTTATTATACCCATTTTTACAGATGGCAAAGTTGAGTCCCCTCCTCCCCCCCAAAAAAATAAGCAATTTGCTTACTTTTACAGTGACTTGGTGGAAGAACTGGAATTAGAACCCACTCCTGCTCACCTTGTCCACACCTGGATTCAAGACCTGGATTTTCATCCTTTGCTGTGCTACTTACTAGCTACATTACCTTGAGTAAAGCACTTTTCCTTCTCTGGGCCTCAAGTGAAAATAAGAGTGTAGACTAGATAACATTTAAGAGCCTTTTGAGTTCTAACCAGTGGTTATAATGTCCTTCTAGCCAGTTCTAATATTGTAAAGAGTAAAGGGAAAAGATAAAATAAACAATACAAAAAATCTATTGCTTCTCTCTTTGGTTAACTGTTTGCTTTTGACCATGACATGTCATATTTCTAAAGATAAGTTCATTTGACCAAGATACATTTTAACCTTTTAAAACATTTGGAAAAGACACAGTGGAATATTGGATGGAGGACCAACTTTGTAATTAAGGAGACTTCTGATCAAATTGTGCCTCTGACACATACTCATTAGGTGACTGTGATTAATTCACTTAAGCTCTACAGAGTACCGCCAGGCAATTGTAAGAGTATAAACCACATATAAGACCTAAAAGCATTATATTTATAAAACCTTTTTTTGTAATTAAGAACTAGAATCAAAGTAGATGTTCATCATTTGGGGATGGCTAAACAAATTATGACACATGAGTTAAATAGATATTACTGTGTTGAGAGATTATGGGTGTGGGAAAGTACATGTAACGTTGGACTTGTTTGATGTGTTATTTTGTTTGCTAGACTACATTTTTTATTTCTTTGACTCACTATCTGGCAGGAGATGGGAGAAAGGAGAAAGATATGTTTACTACATAGTTGATGTTAAAATAAAGGTATCAATAAAGTATTTTTAAAGAGGGGTGGCTAGGTGGCACAGTGAATAGAACACTGGCCCTGGAATCAGGAGTACCTGAGTTTAAATTCGGCCTCAGACACTTAACACAAAAACTAGCCATGTGACCTTGGGCAAGTCGCTTAACCCCAATTGCCCTCCAAAAAGCAAAACAAACAAACAAAAAGTATTTTAAGACTATAAACTACAGATGAATAGCCTCTCTAAATTGACCTAGACAATGTTAATACCAGGATTTTTCTGTACCAATAAAATCACAGGTTTTGCCAAAAAGATTAGATAGATTATTATTAGATAGATAGGTAGATAGAGAGATAGATAAGGTATCTATATAGGTATAGACTTAGACATAATCTTTGGGACGTCCCCTTTTTTGGTACATTTAATTGTTTTTGTAACTTATTTGCCACTTACTGTAGGATTTTCGAGTAAAAATGAAGGAAGAAACACATGAGAGCTCTATGGTAACAAGTTCAAAGGAGACTTTTATTTACTATATCTATGTCAAAATTATGATAATGTTGAATATAGAAATTCTCAGTGTACTGATTCTTCCTCAGATCTTTTTGTGTTTACATGTCTTCATAAAATACTTAAGTCAATTGAAGGGATTTCAAGAAATCTTTTTTTTTTTTATCTTCCTCAAATCAAGTCAGTAAGAATTTTTAAATCTTTGCTATTCTAGGCAGTATGCTATTACAATATTGATGGAATCCTAATAAAGCTTCCCTGAGCCCCAATATTCTAGCTTCTTTATAGGCCTGGCTCTACTGAACAGCAGGTCCACTGCACTTACCTAGCCCTACCACCAATGTCCTGACTTCTTCATATATGCCTCACTGCTCACTGGAACAACAGGTGTGTCCCTGAAATTTTAGTTACCACAGAAACAGCAGGTGTGTCCATGTGATGGTAACCCTCTACCTGCCTCTACCTGGTCACTGCCCCCAGACCCATTACCACAGAAACAGGTGTATTCTTATGTTCAGTCACAATCACATCATCCATCTAAGCCAAGACAGGACCACAATATCTAACTATCCATCTTAACCAGACAGGATGACAATAGCTAGCCAGTTGGAGGGCAGAATGACCAGAATGTTTAACCACCAAACCATAGATGGTACCCCTCCTCCATCACCTAATCCCTTAAGAAACTCCTCCTGTCTTTTTAATATTCATGATATTCCTCTATTCTATGTAAATTTCTGTTATGTAATTGCTTCTTTACCCTATAAAAATCCATCTTGCTTTCTTGGAACTTGCTGGTTCCTCTTGGAATTTAGCTTCATGGGAGGCGTCAATCTCAATAAATGCCTATACTTGTATTAGAGGTGGTCTAACTGAATTCTCTGAGACAGTTCCACCACAATACATCATGAAAACCCAACAGTTTTTGGGTGGGCAGATCCACCACTGCAATAGTTTTTGGGGTCCCTGGGTTTAAACCGCAACAGCTTTTTGGTCTCCCTAGGTTGAAACCACAATAATATGAAAAAGGTAAAGATAGTTCCTGTTCTCAAGGACTTCACATTCTAATGGGGTAGACAACATGGAAACAATTATAAATATATACAAAATAAATTAGAAATAATCTCAGAAGGAGGCAGTTTCTCAGGATACTTGCAAATGGTGGGTTTTGGGCTGAGATTTGAGGAAAGCAAGGAGCCAAAAAAAAGAAAAGCATTCTAGACAAGGGGGGCAGCTACTGAAAATGCATTAAGTAGGGAGATAAAGTGTCTTTCTTGATGAAATAGACAAGTGTCATTGAAAAACAGAATTCATAGAGGGCAGTAAAGTTTAAGAATACTGGAATAATAGGAAAGGGCCAGATTATCAAAGCAAACATTAGTTTTACAGATAAGAAATAAATCAGTTTTTTTCCTAATTTAAGAAAAAAGCATGAACTATGTGCCAAGCACTGTCCTAAGTGCTATACAAATATTCTTTCAACTGATCCTCACAAACTACGCTAGGAGACTGGTGCAATTTTTATTCTCATTTTAAGCTTAGGAAAACTGAGACAAATAGTGGTTAAGTGACTTATCCTGTGTCACACAGCTAGTAAGTGTCTGAAGGCAGTCTTGAGTTCCCCTTTGCTAATCTCCATGGAATTCTTAACAATTCATGTCTACAATAGAGGAACATTTATAAATAGCACATTTCTTATTTGTCCTTGATACTTTCCCACCACTTTCCTTTTTCTTAAGTAGAGTGATAGCATACATTCTGAAAAGAATTTAATCAAAGTGATCTTGTGTGTTTAGTTAGCTTTGGAAGGAATACATATAGTTGCCACTCAAAGTTCTCAATTAGCCTTCATCTCCTTGATTACAATAGTGGAATCATGTCTTGTAAAATATTCTGGCCTAATAATACTGAGAATCAATTCTAATTATAGTCATTGAAGCAATAATTGCTCTGTCCAATTAAAAGTGATTCTACTTATAATGATGATTTTGAAAAATGTTTATTTGTACCCACACATGTATGAGCATTATCTGGACTTATGATTTCATTGGTATAGGAAATACCAGAGAGAATCCTCTCAATGCAGGCACAACTTAAAATTTTAGTTGACTGGAATACTGCAAAGTTAAATCAATTTTTGAGTTTCACATAACCAGCAGATATGTGATAGGATCAATATCTAACACAGTTTTCCATTCTCCCTCCTCCTCATATGGGTTAGGCTAGCTTTCCTCTAAAGGACAATAAATTAAGGGAGATTGATTGACCCAGGGGTGGATCAAAACTTGTGCTATGCCTCCCAGCTAAGACACTCCCACCACTCTTCCTTCTTTGTATAGATGTGCACTCTTATGTGACATGATTTCCCCTAATTTTCCTTTCACTCCTCACTCCATCCTAGAATATTCTTCCTCAATTTTTTTTCCCTTCTTCTCATAAGATCAAGACATAATAGCATAACTTCAAGACCTTTTAACTTCGACTCCTTTTGTGACCTCTGTCACAGAAGAGATACACATATTATCCCTCCTCCCATATTAGAATGTAAGCAATTGTTCTTTGTTAGTCTTTTGCTATTGTTCATTCCCACTTATCTTTTTATATTTCTCTTCACTCCTCTTTTTGAACTTCAGAGTGTCTATGCAGGTTTTGTCTTTGTCATCAGAAATACTTGGAAGTCCACTGTTTCATTAAAGATCCCTATCCCATCACCACTAACTACGTTATTATATTTGTATTTTACTGGGTAAGTTATTATTGACATATAAGCCTACATCTTTTACCTTCTAGAATGCCATATCCCAGCTTCTTTGTTCCTTTGTATTAGTAATTGTGAAATTTGTGTGATTGTGCTTCTCTTCAGTCCTTGAATTCTTTGTGACCGTTTGCGTATTGTTGCCCTAGAAGTTTTCATTTCGTGTTACTTTTAAGAAATGACCAGGGGATTCTTTTTTGTTTACAGTTTGCCTTTTGGTGATAAAAGACCTGGTTAGTATTTTAAAATTTCTTAAAATGTAATAGGAAGACTTTTTTTGTCATGATATTAAGATAATCTAATAATTCTTGTTTTTTCTTTCCATGATGTTTTCATGTCAATTTGTTTTTATATGAAATATTTCACATTTTCTTATCTACTGTTAGACTTGAGTTTGTTGTAATATTTCTTGTGACCTCATTGACTCATTTGCTTCTGTTTGGTGTATTCTAGTTTTCAGGGTATTTGTTGTTTGGGCAAGGTTTTATTCTTCTTGTGACAAATCCCCAGTTCCCTTTCCCATTCTATCTTTCATAATTCTCATTTCTTATTATGATTTCTTTTCTGAAGCACTCTCATACCATTCACAAAATTATTTTTAAATGTTTTAAAACTTTCTTCCATGAATTCTGGTTGAGTTTGTGCTCAGACTATGATTTTCTCTGAGGCATGGCTTGTTAATGTTTTTGAGTTATTATATTCTGCTGGGCTTGTTTCTTAAGAGTCCCTGTCATCACAGTAGCTCTTTACAATGGCACTTTTTGTTTATTCACAGCCTACTTCCTGAATTTGACCATAATGGTAGGACTGGGCTGTACTCCACTTCTGAAGGTTAGATTTGGATACTGTGATGGTATATTAAATATTATGTTATTCCAAAATCTCAGACCTCAGCTGGATACCTGTAAACCTTCCCCAAAGTGGTCTGATCCATGGTAATGTCTGATCTATTGCCCTGCCCTGAAATCTTAAAGTTCTTGACTTGGATTTCTGCCTAATCAATAGTAGATGATGCTGAAGCCAGCTCCTATAAGTCATTTGGAATGATTCAGAGTGATGGAAGTGTAGGCTTTTCTTTGGTTTGGATTTCTTGTTCTAGTTATTCCTCTCTAGGCTGGGCTTGATGCTGCAACTAAACCTGTGCTCTGAAACTCAATGTTGCTTCTTGATTCTGAACTTTCTATTTTTTTTAATTCACTACCCTGGCCATATCTGTCTGCTCACAGGTAGGGAGAGAATAGTACCCAGTGAAGTGTCCTTTCTCAATCTTTCCAGGATTTGTTACACAAAACTAGATAGTGGGTGACAAAGCAGTTGATTGGCAACTGTTCCTGTGACCTGGTAGCTTGGTGCCCCAGTAGAGGTATAAGATTTCCTCTTGCACTAGTGTGCAGTCTCTGCCTGGGTACTGAAGTGTTGAACACATAGCCTGCTCCTGACCCAATCCTCAGTGTTCCCAGATCTCATTCACTTATAGCCCCCATAGATTCGCATCTATTTTCCAAGTAACATGATACTAACAACTAATATTCATAGAGAATTTTAAGGTTTACAAAGCTCTTTACAGACACTACATCATTTAAACCTTATAGCAACGCTGTAATGAAACTACTACTATAGGAAATACTCCCTCTAGTTTCCAGGTAAGGACATTAAGGATGAGACTGAATCTCAAGTACCCAAGTTATACAGATTAGAGATGTCATGACAGAGATTTGATTCTTGGTCTCTCCTGACTATAAGTCCAGTTTCAGAATAGTCTTATATAAATGTGCCCTTGTTTTCAACTATGGTGATGTCCTTATTTGGGGTGAGGAAATTTATTTATTTATTTATTCTTCTTTATAAAGCCAGATCTCAGAATTGCAGCTAATTATTTGATAATTTTCACTTTGGGCAATTTCCCTTTAAAATGTAAAAATAAAATAAAAATAAAAATAACCTATTCCTGCTATAGTCAAAAGCAGAGAATCAGGTTATGTAAACTACCAGGATACAAAATACAAGATTTGTGGATGGAGAGGTTTGAAGTGCTTTTGCCTGAAGTCATCTACATTTAAGCTGTTCTGAGAACTGACTCATCATTATAACAAAATATACCTCATTTCTTTCTGATTACTATGGTTGAATAATGCTTGAGTTAGGTAGTGAGAGGCTTACCTTGTATTAAACCAATTTCACATTGCGGGGAAAAAAAGTGAGGTTGAGTTATTTCTACCAGTAAGTACAGAAATTGCTTAGTAACTGAAGTAAAACTGGATTTTCACCCTTTCAAGATCATATGAAGGCTTAATTCCTTGCTTTTCACTCAATAGACTATTGACTCTTCCCACTGCTTGGAAACAAAATGATAATCTCACCTCCTATGACATTTTTTTAAAAATCACAACCCTTGACTTAAAATTGAGTTCTTATAAGTGTATTTGAATCACTGGATATTTTTCTCCTTAGGGTTACATGACGATTTGCCAAAGGCTCAGATTCGAATTGGTGAGTCAGAAATATGTGATCACACTGAATTTGAGCCATAATGGTGAAATGGAAAGACTACCACCATCTCTAGAATTAGATGATTTGAGTTAAACATCATATTCTAATGCTTAGCAACCTGTATGGTATAGATCAAATCACAGATTCACTGTACTTCAGTTTCTTGATCAATAAAATAAGGGGCTTAGACTAGGTGACCTCTGAGGAAACTTTTAGTTCTGTTTCTATGAATTTTTGACTAGATAGCCTTTAAATTATAAGTAATAATAATAATAAGAGCTAAGATTTCTTTAGTACTTTAAGGTTTACATGTTTTCTTCTTTCAAATTCAAAACAACCTTATGAGGTTTGTTTTATTATTACTGCAGTATTATAAGTGAAGGAACTGAGAATCAGAAAGGTCTAGTGAGTTACCCAATGTCACACAGCTAGTAAGCAGCTAAAGTAGGATTTTAACTCAGGTCTTCCTAACTGCAAGCATGGACCATTTAGCTGTCCTTCTAACCTGGGTTTATAATTCTATGACTAGCTGCATGATATTGGAGGCCTCTGTTTTCTTGTCATTAAAGTACCTCTGAGCTCTAAATATATAGTCATATGCATATTTGAAAGCTTGTTGGGCTTTGGGTTTTTCTTCTCTAATTCCAGTTATAATTCAGATTTGTGTCAATCTACTTCAATGTGCTACCAAAGGGTGGGTGGTAAATGTTAGAAATTGGGAATGAAGAATTGTCTATGCTATTATTTTTTACATAACATTATACTGGTGTGGTTATACAGAGAAACTTTTTCATAAATTATTATTATTGTTAATATTATCTGTAGAAAGGCAAATGGGCAAAGGCAAATGGGCTATGCAGATTTTCTTCATTATAGATGTATGGTTATGGTTTTGGAGGTAATTGGAGAAAACTCAATATTACATTCAATTTAGCAGGTTTACCAATCTGAATCCATGTGGCTGCTTTAGCCTTGGCAATGCTCCTCTTGCTATATGATCAGAGGTTTCTGCACAAAGGACTCTCCTCCCTAACTCATGAAATTCTGCTGATCTTTCCAGAAATACAAATCAAAGTGAAAAATGGACTGCCACCATGCATTACTCTCAAGGGGGCAGAAACAGATCAGCAAAATTGTCTTCTAAAAGGAGTGGGTAGAAATTAAATTAGTTGGACTTCTTGCATTTTTATAAAATATTTCTCCTATGTCAAAGTTAAAATGGTCAATGAAATCCACACATGTCCAATACAAATGCTGGGGATGTAATTGGTGAACCCACAGAATCTGATGACCTCTCTTGCTTAGGTCCATACAAATCAAAAAACAATCCATAGCAATTTGCTGCTTAGTTGTTTCCTCTATTATTTGTATTAAGATATTAGAAATACAAAAGATTATAAATTGCAAGAGGACATTGTGTTCCGGGGGTATTCAAAGTGGGAAGCAATAGATAAATCATGCTGGACTCATAAAAATATTACACTCATATATACATATATATGCACATATATACATACACACATAATACACACACACGTGTGTGTGTATATGTGTGTGTGTGTGTATGTATGAAAGTAGATAGCCCTCTATTGCTGATAATCAAGGGTAGATAATAGAAAAAGATCTGTATTTGAAGTCAGATGGCCTGGGATTCAGACTATGCTTAATCTTCCATTTCTCATACACACACACACATATACACACAATGTTTTTATGTCCCTCAGGATACTGTGATTTATATAGATTCAATCTTAAATTTTTATGTAAAGTCTATTCTCTAGTGTCTACTCCACCAGGGTCATATTTATTATCTGCTAGAGAGTTTCCTCTCTCCCTTCCATTACTCTGGAGGAAGATAGAAGGCATTGACATAAGTGAAGAGGTAAGGCAAAAGTGAGAAGAAAAATGAGAAGGCAAAAATATCTGGACGTTGTGTTTTTTTATATGAACTTTTTGAGTAGTATGAAGAAGTAAAACTATTATTTTTTTGCGTGTGTTTCAATAGTGGAAAGGCTTTGCTAATTGAAGATTAAACATATCTGGATAAGGAACACCACATAAAACAAAAAAAATTAGGAAATTAAAAAAAAATCATCCCCTACGCTCAATGAGCATATATTCTGTTGGGGGAGAGATAATATTTACATATCTACGTATACAAAGTAACTAAGGGAAAATTGAAGACACTAGCTGGGGAATCATGGTTTTGGAATCAAAAATAATTTTTCATTTGTAGAATTTTTTCAATAAATAAAGTGACTTGCCTAACATCACACATGTAATCAATAGCAGAAGCCGGATTCAAACCACACTCTCAAGATTCAGAGCCTGAGATAACAAGGTACCATTCTGATTTAGTAGAAAACACTTTTGTAGAAGGTTATTTTGAGATGAGTTTTGAAGGAAAAAAATGGAATTCAAAATGACATAGATGAGGAAGAAGTACAGTTTAGGCATGAAAGGAGAGGCAGCCAATGTAAAAATGTGGAGATGAGCGATGGAGTGTCATGTATGAGGACATCAAGACAGACTGAAGGGTGTGGGACAGAAAGCAGTGCGTAAAAAGGTAACATAGATGGTTTGGGGTTGAAACTTTAAAAAGTTCAAACTTTAGGTGGCAAAGATGTTTATGTTTGATCCCCAAAACAAATGGAACTTTTGATATTTGTTGAGTACAGAAGTCACATTGTCACGTATGTTCCTTAGGAAATTCATAGTGGGAGCTGAGGGTAAGATGACTTGGAGAAAAGAGATACATGTAGAGATTTGTTGTTGTTTATTCAATAGTGTATGATTCTTTGTGAAACCATTTGGAGTTTTCTTAGCAAAGATCCAGCTCATTTTACAGATGAGGAACAGAGGCAAATAGAGTTAAGTGACATGCCCAGATCTGAGGCTACATTTGAAATCAATAAGATAAGTCTTCCTGACTCCAAGCTGGCACTCTATTGATGGGGGTCGGGATCCCAATAGGTTCAGTAGGAATTATGATCTTATCTAAGACCAGAAAGCCTGCAATATCATCTGGAAAGAATTCAAGGTCTCAGGCTTAATTGGAGTGAGAGTTGTAGAAGTTTATTGTTACGCTTCTGTGAGAAGCAGGCAAGAGTCCTTTAGGGGACCTGCAAGTGAGAGGGGTACATGCTTTTACCTTTAAAGAGTAGGGCTGCCATTGTCAGGGCTGACCAGACAGGAGGGGCCTCAGTGCATAGACAAAGGTCAGAACTGACCAAGAGGAGCATGTGAATAGATAGTTTAGATAAGATTTGGGCCAGGTCTAAGGAGACAAAAGACAAGGATAAAGGAGGGTGTGGGCCAGGCCCAGAAGAAATGAAGAGATTAAGAACAAAGGGGTCACAGGGTGTTTCCTAGGTAGAGTGTGGGATAGGGAGAAGGGGCAGATCTCAAGGGTGGGAAAGGACAAATTGCAGTTACAATTGAACAGACTGGTTTTACAAGTTGGTTTCACAAATTGACCTAGACCCCAGGTACCCCATCATCTATTTCCTGCCCCTCCTGGCTGTCCATACTTGAGGAAGGATGACCATTTAGGAGATTCTTGCAATAATCTAGGAGATAGATCTTAAGTGTCTGAGTCAAGGTGATAGTTGTTTAAGTAAAGAGAGGATGTTGAATGAGAGAGATGTTGTGGACATAAGAATTGTAAAATTGTCAAATTAGGTGTGCCCATGCTCACCTTACTGCTGGTGAACAAAAGGGAGCCAAAATTAGTGAACCAAAACTGAAGTTCAGTTTTCTCAGGTTTAGCATCAGAATTCCCAATCTCAGTTTTCCTTAGACGAAGTTCTCCATTAAGCAGTATCTCTTCTATCTCAGGATCAGAAGACTGAGATCTCTCAAAACATTAGGTAATTCTGTGCTTTTTCAGCCCACCAAGCCTCTGGCTCTTAATTTGGTAGACCATACCAATTTATTCAACAGAAGTACAAATTTCCAGTGGAATCCAGAGCTGTTGTCTCCAGTGTTCTTGAGATAGGGATGACTCACCACCATTGCAAACTCTAGGGTCACAGTTAATGGAGGAAGCTCCTTGTCTCCCAACAACTTGGATCCTGTTCAGTGACACTTTTATATATAAATGGAACTCCATAAATACTTTTTGCATAAACAACTATTGAATTGTTTAATAGACAGAGCTGGAACAGTAGCTTCTATTTAACACAGGGCAGGTAAGCAATAAACACAAGTAGATGATAAATAATTGTTGATTGACTGAAGTAATTTAATTTGTATCTACCTATAGTGCCAAACTGTGTTACAGAACAGTTGGTAGCTAGTTCAGAAATATTGTTTAATATGTGGGAGGAGATTATAAACATTGTAGATGCAATATGACTTTAACTAGAAAAGTACTTTATATTATGAATATTTTGGGGACATTTCCTATGGCAGTTCTGAGAGTTCCTTTCATCTACCCATAGAACATTATTGTTGACGTGTTTTTTCCTTAATGACTTTCCGAAGACAATGTAATGCAAATTACTAGCATAAACCACTTTTCCAGTAATAGATAAAAGTAACTTCTTGCCTGCAGGAAGCAAATTTTTCAACATATGCTGCAGGCAGAATATACTGATTTTTTGTACATTACAGAGTTGCTTTAGTAATGCAATTCCTGCTGTCTTTCTTTAGGAAACAAATAGTTCTATATTATCTTACTGGTCCTCGATATGAATGTAATAGGTAAAACATAGCAACAAATCTTTCTAACTAGAATTCAAACTGAGGGAAAATATATTATAGTAAAGAAAATCAGACAATAACAAAAACAAGTTTTGAAATATGAAAATTATAAATTAATCAACATTTACCAAGTGTCTTCTATCAGTCATACCCTGTGTAGGCAGAGGATATGGAAACAAAAATATGAAACAAGATAGATTGGAGTGAGGAGATGCCAGACACAGACCCAATTAGGGGCCTATTAAAATAGCCTAAATGAGAGGTGATGAGGGCTTAGAATAGGGTTGTGATTATATGTGTTGAAGGAAGGGGAAGAATGGAAGAGAAGTTGTAGAGATAGTAGCAACAATATTTATTAACTCATTTTAATTTAGCAAAGATTAATACATGTTCATTACGGATAGAAGGACATAACATAAATAAATTGATTTTGTAGGGTGGTGGGTGTGGGAGTGCATATACATATTTCTTCATAAATTTGACAAGAGAGTAACAAAACTGAATTTTTTCAATTGTTTTCTATACATTTAAAATGTTTCATGGATATTCCTTTTGGGTTGTGGTCATAATAAAAATAAGCTTTCATATAATGATTCAAGTTTTGCACAACACTTTACACATACTGTCTCATTTTATCCTCACAAGCAACCTGAGAGATAGGTGTTATTATTATTAACCCCATTTTATAGATACAGAATCTAAGTCAACAAACAGGTTAAGTGATTAGTGTAGGGTCACAGAGCTAATAAAGATTTGAAACTGAATTCAAAGTCAAATCTTCCTGACTCCAGTTCCAGTCCTCTATCTATTATGTCAACTAGGTGCCTTTAATCTCATTAGTTACCAGTTTCAGCCCCCAAGTATAAGTGCTCCCTTGTGATAAGTAAGTCTATCCCAGCAAAATTGCAGTTATTGAGTCTGGGGCTGGTGCATTAGGGACTTCGCAGCCAAGAATTTGGTAGGAAGGCAGATAAGGGATAACTTCTATTTGATAAGATTAAAAGAATGATAATGGAGGGACTTCTTTGGAAGATAAGAAGGGGAACCAAAAACTAACATACTCAATATTAATATCAAAATTATTCTCAGTCAGTGAACCTGATGTAAAGGATAAAGGCAACACCTAATTATCTGATGGTGAATGTAACCAGGAGGATGGAGTGTGGAAGGAAGTACTGAATAGGAGTTATCAGTCATAGTAGCAGAAAGAGAGTCAAAGAAATTGTTAGACCTAATTTTCTTGAGATAATCCATAGGTCTGGGTTTGTGTCCTTCCTTTTTAATTATTGGACTATAGTAGTAGAAACTATTGGTACAATGAAAGAATATTTATTATATTTTCATGGTTAAAATATATAAATACATTAATCAAATAAATAAATGGAAACAACTTCTGCCAAAGGGAACTGTGTAATGTGGTGGAGGAGACATGAACATCCAGAAAAGGACTTGTGAGTTTAAGATACAGACAGAAAGAGAAGAACACAAACATGCTTTATGGCCTTCATTTTTCACCCACTCATGCAGTCCATCTAGGAAGCAGTATGCTTGTTTTAACTCAGGAAGAACATCGATGGGGCTAGAATCACTTGTTACCTGTGAGCACTGAACAAGTCCTCCTCCAGAGGCCTCCTGACAAGACAAAAGAACCTGAATTCTGAGCAAGGAAAATGACATGCAGAATTTACCCTGGAAGCAAAGGGAGATCTTTAACTTTGACCTCTGTAATACCTTCCAGTAGAGCAAGCACTCTCTTGTTACTGCTGTTCACATCTCTGTCCAGTAATGCTCATGTAACCAATGTGAAATGTTCTCAGGTGAAGAGAACCATCCAGCTGCCTGTGCTTTAGCTGGAGCATTTAGAAAATGTCTACCTCAGGCAAGCATTTTGAGCAACAAAAATGCATTGACTGACTCAGTTATTCACAAGCCAACAACCATAAGTGAAGAAAAATTCCACATCGGAATACAGCTGTACTGAGAAAGGGAATAAAAGGCAGAGTTAGATCTTGTAGAGATGCCTGCTTTGTTACAGCTAGAAATATAACCCATTTACTTGAAAGCAATCAGAATAGAAGTGAGGTGTGAATCAGAGAAGAAAGGAATTCCATGCATATGAAACTGGAATGTAGAGGAAGATAATGTATATAAAAGGACAAATGGAGGAGTTTTGTGTACAGTATCCTTCACCCCCAAAAAATAGTGCTGAAAAAAGAAGAAAGAGTAGTTGAAGAGTTACAGGAGTGATGTTTTAAGAGGCCTGATGTTTCCACCATCTCTCGTCTGTCTAACATTTTGGCTGACTTTTCTTTCTCACCATTTTTCCTAATGAAACTCTCTGATTTAGCTGTTGTGCTGTAATTACCGACTTGCATATTCACCATTCCCTTTTCTGCCTCTTTGCTTTTATTGCACTCCTTCCACCTTCCTGTTAAGAGCTTCTACTTGAGATTTTTCTTTATCCCTCAGTTGTGAGAACTAGAGATAACTAGGTGACACATGGTATAGAGCACTGGGCCTGACGTCAGAAAGATCTGAGTTCAGATTCTGCTTCAGGGTCCGTGAGGTGGTGGAGTGAATAGAGCACCAGTCCTGGATTCAGGAGGACCTCAGCTCAAATCTGGCCTCAGACACTTGACACTTACTAGCTGTGTGACCTTGGCCAAGTCACTTAACTCCAATTGCCCTGCCTTTCTGCCTTCAAAAAGCAAAACAAACAAACCAAAAACCAAAAAAAAAAACAAAAACCCTAAAAAAACCTGCATCAGATACTTATTAGTTGTACGACTGCAGTTGAGTCTTTTTAACACTATTCTGCTTGTAGTTTCCTCAACTAAAAAGGAGGAAATAGTAGTATCTATCTCCCAAGGTTATTGTAAGAGCCAAATGAGACATTTGTGAAGCTATTAGTCCAGTGCCTAACACATAAAAAGTAATAATTGCTTGGAATTTTTTTTCTGAAGTTACTTTGCATTTATTATCTGTGTACATGTTGTTTCCATTTAACTGAATGCAAATTCCTTGAGATAAGTTATTATTTCCAATTTTGGCTTTGAATCCTTAGTATCCAAGAGTATTATAACTAGCAAAAAGTACTTCTATAGTATTTTACCTAACACATTAATAGGAATTTAACAAATGCTTATTAGATCAATGGTTATTTATAACCCAATGGCCAATTTATTTTTATGAAACATATATACGCCAACATTTATAATGTAATGGCAAATCCTTTGCAGTCCATAGTTTACTCCTTATATGGGTTCATAGTATTTTTATTTTCCTTTGTCATTCACTTGGAACTTAATCCTATAGAGTACTGTGGCATTTCCTAGTATGAATAGCTCATATTTTCTACCAATAGTCAGGACAATAGAGGAGCACAGCTTTTAGAAACATGGACCAAAAATGAGCTTCAGAGGCTTTATTCACCTTTACCACAGAGGAAAATACTTTTGAGCAAAGTCTTTTTTACAATAGATAATGCTATCCTATCATTGAGCCAGTCAATTTCTTTATCAGGTCCATGATACAGTGAATGGGAGAGGAGAGGAATGATTTTAGAATTTGTGGTAGCGAGGTAATGCTGATTTGGTGTTTCTTCATGCTTTATTGTTCTATGTATTGCCATCTCTAATCCTTTGGAAGAGACAGCCATGGTACATGTTCAAGATGTTTATGTGAGGTTCTAAGATTGAGTCTTATGTTTTTCTAAAAGTCTGTATAAAGAATATGTCAAAGAGGATATTTAATTGAAAAAAAAATAAAGATTGTCCTATGGACTAAATCTAGAGCCAAATATCTTATCTTTAGGGAATGAGTTCTACCATCTATCCCAGTTAAATGGTTCCAAGAAATAAAGATGTTAACATTTTATTTTGTTAACTTTTCACACTCTATATCTTGGTTCATTCAATGAATTTATCAGCTTTTTGTCTTATAATCCTTAGTATAATTATCTGACTTATTTCTATCTCCTCCAAAGCATTTAAAATTTCAGTGCTCAAAAATATCATAATGTTATCAAATGTGAGAATAATCCCTCACTGTCGTTATGGTTGGGGCAACTAGGTAGTGCAGTGAATAGAACACTGGTCCTGGAGTCAGGAGGACCTGAGTTCAAATTCGACCTCAGACACTTGCCATACTAAATAGCTGTGTGACCTTGGGCAAGTCACTTAACCCCAATTGTCTTTCCTTCCCCATCCAAAAAAAAAAAGGAATGTTTATGCTGTATACCCAACCTTCTCATGGGTTTTTACACATAGAACTGGCTGAATTTTGAAGCAAGATGAATAGAATAGGTTTTTAGGGAAGAATTATAGAACAAAAATTTAAGAACAAGATCTGAGAAATAAAAGTTGTTACAAATTAGGTATTTTTGGATGAACTTCCTAGCAATGTAACTGGGCTAAAATCAGTTTTTCTGCTTTATAGATTTAGTTCAATATGGTCATGTTATTTAGAAGTGATTCAGTAGTACAAGACGGAGTGCTGCTGGTGTGTGTGTGTGTCTGTGTAAGTGTGTTTTCTCTCTTAATTTTAGTATTTCCTATCAGAAAAAAAAGAAAAAATTGACCTAGTTCAAGTACAATTTAAGGATGAAGTTGAAATGTGGCGTCATCTGAAGGACAGTCTTGAGCACTTTCATAGAGGCATAACTCCTGATTGGCTAAGAAATGTTTGGAAGAATTAAGAAAAAAAGGGAGCTAGATGATGGACAATAAGAGACAAGTAGTGAACTTTGAATGGTAAACAGGACACCACTTAGAAAGATGAAGGCAGGGGCAGATAGGTGGTGCAATGAATAGAGCAAAAAGCAAAAAAGAAAAAAAAAGGATGATGAAGGCAAAATGCTGAATGTTAACACATCCTTTGATTTCCAAGCACTTGCAGTATTTGAAAATGTTGAGTGGACTCATTGAGTGATATTATTTGCATTGGTGCAATTGATATTTCATCACACTTTCAGGTCATAGAGCCCCCTAAATTTTGTGTATTGTGTTAAACTAATGCATACGACTTTTCTAAATATATTTTCTTTATTTGCTTGCTATGTTTGTTCATTGTCTGTGATTGTCTTTTATGTAATAAGTGCTTAGTGAGAGGAAATGAGAAGACTTTCAAGATTAAGTTAACTATTACCCTTTATGTTTTGTACAGAACTATTTATTTCCTGAAATGATCAAGGAAATTAGCTTTTATCTAAATCCCCTCAAAGAATCATATACTTCTAATTTTAAAATATCTGGTGTATAATTTGTACAATTGCAGTCCATTAAAACCTCTGGGAGATATAAGAGTGAGGGTCAACCACCTTTATCATCCTGCTCCCCACCAACATGGAAAATTTTTCTCCCTATAGACATAGGGTGAGAAATCCCATATGTCTCTATATATCTCTGCCACATGGGACTTGGGTTGATGTTGCAGAAAAAAAAGAATGCATCTTTCAAACTGGGAAAATTTGTACATGCTTATACATGCTAATCCATCAAACAGACATCTAGAAGTATCAAGGGAAAAAGATTTACAAAGATCAGGTGAAATTGATCTGATGAGGTTCTTGAATATGTAGTTTGGAAAATAAGAATAGAAAAAAAAACAAAATCATCTTAGTAAATAATTCATTTTCATGAGTAATCAGATAATTACAATTATTGTTTATTTTATGTTTAGCTAATGTCATAGGGCTCAAACCTATGGAACAAGTAACAGCAACAACAATGATAATGATGATGATATTAACAATGTTAATTAATTATTATTTATATACATAATTATATATAATAAATAATTAATTAATATTAATAATGATCAACATTACTTCAACTTTTGCATGGTACTTAAATGTTATTTTAGCTTCACAAAAACTCTGGAAGTAGGTATTCTTATTATTTTCATTTTACACATAAGGATATTAAGCCTGAGGAAAGTTAAGTTTCTTGACCTGGATCCCTTATCTAGACAATGCCTAAGACTGGATTTTAATTCATATCTTATTGACTCCATGTACAGTAACTCATCCACTGTATCAACTAGCAATTTTTATTCCCAATTATGCTTCCATGTTGATTATATATAATTATTATTACCATTATTCTTTAACTCAGACCTGTAAAAAGGTCAAAATAATATTTTAAAATGCATTTTGAAATTCCTAGGAAGGGTCCTTTGAATACAAACTATGGTTGGATCTAACTTTAAAGCACAGTTTAAAGAGAAGTAGTTAAGTCATTGGAGACCAAAGATTATTCCCATAAAACTTCACTACATCGGATGCAGATCAGAAAACGAACTTTATAACTCTACTTTTATTTACAGCAAATAAAATTCCATTAAATACCATTTCTTTGTTTTATGATCTTCTCTGGGCCATCCCTTCAAGCTAAAACCATGATAAGAACTAAAAACCTTCAGTGTTGAGGACTAGATTTGAGTAAAATATTTGATATGTTTATCTAAAGCTTAGGGAATAAAATGCAAAACTCTCAGGATTATATATATATATGGCTATACGAGATTCTCAGGATTTCAGTGATCCTTCAAAAATAGTAAATGTATGAAGATTAGTGTCCTTGGATATATTTAAATTGAAATTGAACTACATTTTTAATTATCACTGAATTCGAATAGATCTACTTTATGACTTTCTATTTTCACTCTTTCAGGGGCACCACTATTTACTTAGTCACCCATGATTGAAATCTTTGTGTTATAATTGATGCTTCTTCTCTCTGTTACCACAGCTGATTAGTTTGTATGTTTTGTTATTTCTAACTCCTACATATTCAGACACTCTCCGTTACCCTTCCAGTGCACATTTTCTTCCAGGCCTCACTTTCTAAAATAAGTCTGACCACCCACCTGTTCTTCCTAACAGGCTTCACTTATTACTTCCTTCAACTTGTCCTCTTTATTGAAACCAAAATAGTCATCCTTGCCCACTACTTTGATCATTAATCAAACTATCATTTAACAATCAATTAATAAATATTTATTTAATGCCTACTATGTTTAGCACTGGGATATACACTAGAGTCATAGATAAAAATGGAACAATGCCTGTCCTTAAAAAGGGTTTACATTCTATAGAACACAGCATTTACACATATAAAAATATCCCAAATAAATACAAATTAACTGGAAAGAGGAGAACTAGAAGCTGGGGGTAGAGAACATGAAAGCCTCTTTGTTTTTATTTTTGTTTGTATTATTTTTAAAACTGAACTTTTATGAGCATTGGCCTAGCTGATTCCCTGTTTGATCGCTCACTGACTCACCTATATATACTAAGAAGTTCCTATGCCCTCAACATCTTGTTTGGTCAGTTACATTTAGGGTTGAGAATTCTAGGTTAGTATCATCAGTTTAGCAAACGTCATTTAATCCAGGCATGTAAGGCTAGCAGATTTTACAAATTACAATATCCTTGTGGTTAACTGGGTAGGAGAATAGTCCAGAGCACCTGGTAATAGATAACTACTGAAGTTTCCCTCCTACTTTACAATAACCATAACCAGATATAATGGCAAAAACCCAATATATCTATTTTCTCAATTAGGATATTAATCTGGATGTCCTGCTGAGCCTCCATTATCACTTTGGGCCTGTGGTACTAGTCATAGGGCAAGGAAGTCACAAGATTAAATGCCTTTGAGTAGTAAACTCCCTGAGACTTGTGTTCCATTGAAAACTATGTTCCTTCTATGTGCCTCCTCTTCAATGATCCTCTCACAACTTTTATGGAAAATAAGTATTACAAGAGGGAGAGTTGAGGAAAGAGAGAATCTCAGGCATGGAGAGGAAAGATGAAATGTGATATATGAGAAACAGCAGAAAGACTAGTTCAGTTGGTCTAAACACGTGAATATGGGAAAGGGTGTAATACAGAATAAGTTTATATGTAGATTGAAATTCCAGTGTTGGGGCAGCCAGGTAGCACAGTGAGTAAGAGCACCGGCCCCAGTGTCGGGATGACCTGGGGATCAAATCTGGGCTCAGACACTCAGCACCTACCCAGAAACACCTGGCCATGTAACCTTGAGCAAGTTACTTTACCCCAATTGCTTAGGGGCAGCCAGGTGGCTCAGCGAGTAAGAGCACCGGCCCCAGTGTCAGGATGACCTGGGGATCGAATCTGGGCTCAGATACTTAGCACCACATGCAGAAATAACTGGCCATGTAACTTTGAGCAAGTTACTTAACCCCAATTGCTTAAAAAAAGAAATTCCAGTGTTATCTTTCTGCATGGTAAGTGTAATGGCAAGCAAAAAAGTACTTAGAGTCTTGTTTCACCTGTTTAATTATTTAGCACCTTGTTTCAGATCAAGATTCTTTTAAGCCTTGCCCATGATTATATCAAGTCTTGTTAAGAAACAGAACTTGTGAACCCCAGAACTTGTGAACCTCTGTTGCTGATGCAACAGGAAAAGGTGGAATGGGGAGGAACTAATAACCATATATAAGGAGAATCCCAAGGTGGGAAACAGCAAAACTGAGAAGAACTGAGAAGAGAATCTTGTGGTGGCAGAGTTGAGAAAGAGAAAACTTAGTGGTATCCTAGCACTCTGTTTGTCTGTTCTGTCTTTGTTGATTTTGTCTGTAATACTTTGTACAGAAGCCCTGGGACCTTACTGGAAGCCCTGAAAGATGATTTTCTGGTTGTCTGTTAACAGAAGTCCTGGAGGAGGGTTTCATAGGTCCAGGGACTATATTGACAATATGTGTTGAGTTCTCAGACCTTGTTTGTGGGTTAGAGTTGAGTCCTTAGACCTTGTATGAGGGTGTGTGTTGATTTCACAGGCAGATAATGAATTGATGATGATGCCAGTAATGCATTTGAATGATGTTTTGGCTCTGTTAAGTTTTGTCTTCCCATAAACAGAAACCATGAAGGACTTGAAATGGGTTGGACTCTGTGAGCTTCAATATGGAATAGAAACTTGACAAGGAAGTGGACGAGGAGCTGGATGAGGAGGTGAGAGCTGCCTACCTTTGAATTCAGGAGGCAGTTGGGTAAATTCAATCAGGAACTGGATCCATGGAAGAGGAAACATGGAATTTGGGAGCCAGCCTTGAGCCAAGATGAAAAAGACCTCACCATGGGTACTTGATGCTGACTGAGAAGATCATGATTTACTGTGGCCTAGCAGTGGAGAACTTTGACCTTTTTACTTTGTGTCCCTTAAGGAGGCTTGCTCCTTAAGGATGATTGAGTTAAGGACTTACTGAATTATATCTTTTGGTGAAAGCTATGTGACCACTTTAGTGATAACTTGTTATGTTATAACATTGTGAATGCTAGTTTCTGTCAATGTTTTATTTTAGTTTGTTACTGAGTAAATAAAAAGTTCACTATACTATGTAATCAGAATCTTGAAGCTGTTCACAGCAGTAGTCCTCATACTTGGCTTTACAGTAGTTTGTGAAGGACTAAAATATAATGTGGACATTTTTAGTATATCCTAGAGGTAATAGAAAAGTATTACAGTTTATTGTGCTAGCAAGTTAACATGGTCAGACTTGTATTTCTGGAATATCACACTGTGGGGAGGTTGGATTAGAAGTGAGAAAGTTTCTGCTACTCTTCTTATGCAGACTTTCAGTGGTACTTCTTGTAAATCAAAAATGAACTCTTCAGTGTTCTGTAGTGGGAAAACAGCATTGTTTTGATTTGGAAGCTTTGCATACAAATTCTAGCTCAGTTGTTGTACTACTTGTGTCATTTTGGAAAATCATGAAGCTCTTTGGGTCTCAGTTCCCTCATGTTTAAAATGAGAGAAATATTTTCACAGCCTATCTTACAGAATTACTGCGTATGAGGAGAGTAGTGATGTAAAGACCAAATAAAGGCTAAGCAGAAGTCAAAGATTTTGCATCTAGTATACACATATACATATATGTATACGTATATACACACACTATATATAGACATATACTGTATACATATATACATACACACAGACATGTTGCAGAGAGAAACTTAAAAGAAAGGATCCATGGTAGAAATAGATAGATTCAGAATTTGACTTAGGCCTTTTATTCTTAGTCCCAAAATTTCTGGCATGACAATGAGGAACATTTTTGAAGGGGTATTTTTAAAGTACACATAAACTTCTTAATAAATCATTCAGTATAAATGCAACATAAATCAACCTTTGTTCTACATTATCAAAAATAAGAAAACCCTTCTAAATTTTTTAGTGATTTTTCTACTACCTCTACAATTATAACTATTATTAAAATAGATATCAATGTCAAGTCAGCCAACAAAAATTAGAAGCTAGTAGAGGGTTAATAGGAAGCTCATTATATAGGTTATTTGTAGTTTGTTGAATGAAGCACACCAAAATGGTTTGAAGGAAGCATAGATTTATGATTAGGAATCTAAAAGGAATTTTCCAAAATGTTCTGTTCCTGAGGCTGATAGTTGCTTTAAATCTGGTACTCTTAGAAGCTCATAGAAAAGTGTTGATTAGGAAAATAGACCTTATAAAAGAAGGAGTAGGAGGAGAAAATAAAGTGACTTAGAATTACCAGATCTCAGATTATACTATAAAAATAATCATACAAATATTTGGTAGTGGTTAAATAATAGGTCAGACAGTGAAACAAATTAGGTACATAACACACAGACACAAAAAGTCTCATTGTTTGCTAAAATTAAAGAGGTCATGTCATTAGATGAGAATTCACTATTTGACAAAAACTGTTGGGGAAAGTTGGAAAGTAGTCTGGAAGAAACTAGGAATAGACCAATATCTCATTACATACACCAAAACAAAATCCAAATGACCTAGCCATAAAGGGTAAAAACATAAATGAATTAGAGGAGCATGAATGAATATTATTACTGTACAATGATGAATATGAAAGAGCCCCTTCACAAATTAAACTTGTCTGGTAGAGGTCTTAACATACAGATATATAATTATCACACCAAGTCAAATGTTCTTTTCCTTTTTTCTCACTTCCTCCTCTACCTAGTCTCCAGAACAGAGAGCTCTGACCATTGTCCTATACATTTTTAAATGTATTTTTTAAATTTATGGAATAAAACAAGCATTTCCATAACCTAGTATGAACATTGCTCATTAAACTGCAAATCTGTTATGTGCTTTAAGATTCATTAAAAAATATTTGTTATTAGATTGAATGTTTATCACTGATATTTTACTTTTAAACTTTAAAACATTTGGTTGTAGTTAGAAAAGGTGTTCAGCACCATTATATTTGCTTCAGAAATAGGATGAATCGATCTTTTCCTTAAACTGAAATTTTTCTGTCTTTACCATGTGGTACAATGAGATAATTTTTTCCCCAGGAAAGTTGAGTAATTTAAGGGGTAATTGTCCTCACCATTAGGGTAAGTCTCATATGGATGCTACAGAATATTAAGAGTAAGGAGGAACTTTTACCAGAGTATTTCAAAACCTTTATGGAGCTAAATCACCTTTCCCCACTACCCTTTGTAAAGCAAACAATAACAATTTATTATATAATATAAATATATATTGCTTTCTTTTTAGTTTCATTGTGCTCAGAGGGGACAAAAACACAGGTGAGTTTAGAAGAGAAGAGCTCTTGAATTTCATGCAGACAAATGGATCACAGTGATCAATTCAACAGTGACCTCAAAACCTCAAGTTTCCAGAGAAACATTCTGATTCTACAAGTAAAAGCATTTTAGAATATTTCAAACACTCTTCAACTTTAAATGAAAATTTTTTAGCCTCTTACTCTTTCCAAAGCACAATTAAACTAACCAAGATACAACAAAAAGACTCTTTTGTTATGCAAATTGAGATTTAATGTAGCCTTGGAATATAAATTTTATTCAAGGAGTTATTACAAGCAGTTCACTGGATTCTCAGGAAAAAAAAAAATGGGGAGAGAGAATGACGAACTACCTGAGAACTGAGGAGGATTGGTAGAGGTATGGGTATATGAGATGGTTGAGGGTGTTTTATAAATATGAAGTTCCATTGCAGCAGTTCATTTTTCCCATAATCCTCATTCTGGTACAGTCCTTCACATATCTTGAAATGTGAAGAGGGGAAGATGTGTTCTCATAATCCTAAATTAGAAATCTTAATAAACTTTCCTTACACTTTTCTGGATGATACTTAAAGTTTTAGAACATTATTGATGCAGTGATATGCTCCCCTATGTTACAAATTAAAGAAACTGTCAGGCTAGCCTATGATTCTAAGCACTCTTTAAGATATTGCTACCATATAAAAATGATTATATGTTTACAAACAACTACCTGAATACATTTCTTATCATCCTAGTGGCATGGATAAAGTTCCCTGGAGACTGTGGGTATAAGATGTTTCTATCATTAGGACAATGTGGGGTATACATGGGGATTTAAAAGAAGCTTTTCTACCTTGAATCAGAGACTCAGTGATGATGCCCAAGGTGGGAGAAAAGGAAAAGTTCTGAGATTCCAAAGACAGCAAAAGTACCCAGAAAATTCTGTATTCTATTTGAATGCTGTTTTCTGTCTGCCCCTCCCATTTCTTCCCCTTTTCCCTTACCACTTCTTCCCTCCCTTCTATACATCTCCTCCCTTTTCTTTCCCCTCCTACTTCCTATAGAGTAAATTAGATTTCTATACGTGATTATGTTATACCCTCTTTGAGTCAATTCTGATGAAAATAAGGTTCAAACAATCCCCCTTTCCCTCCCTTCTTTCCTTCTACAGTGATAGGTCTTTTGTGCCTCTTTTTATGCCTCTCTTGAGTCTTGTATTTGAACATCAAATTTTCTGTTGAGCTTTGGTCTTTTCATCAGGAAGTTTTGTAAGTTACCTATTTCATGGAATCTCCTTTCCTGAATGATTGTGCTCAATTTTGCCAGGCAATTGATCTTTGATTGTAATTCAAAGTCCTTTGATTTATGAAATATATTCCAAGCCCTGCCATCTTTTAATGTAGAAGCCTCAAGATCCTGGATAACCTGACTGTGGTACCACAATGTTTAAATTATTTCTTTCTTGTTGCTTGCAGTATTTTCTCTTTACCTTGATAATTTTGGAATTTGACTACAATATTCCTTGGCATTTTCAATTTGGGATCTCTTTCAGAAAGTGATCAGTGGATTCTTTTGATGATTATTTTTCTCTCTGGTTCTCTGACCTTGGAGCAATTTTCCTTGATGATTCTCTCTCTCTCTCCCTCCCCCCCCCCCACCCTATTTCTCAATGGCTTTCAGGTAGACAATTTTTAAATAATCTCTTTTAGATATATTTTCCAGATCAATTTTTACCAATGATGTATTTTACATTTACTTATAATTCTTTTTTAATTCTTTTGATTTTGTTTGACTGAATTTTGATGTCTCATTGAGTCATTAGCTTCCACTTGCCCAATTGTACTTTTTAATGAATTGTTTTCTTCAATGAGATTTTGTGCCTCCTTCATTCATTTGACCAATTAAATTTTTTAAGGAGTTGTTTTCTTCATTGTTCTTTTCCCCCCATTTGGCCAATTGTATTTTTAAAGAATTTTTCTACAGTCAATTTTTGTCCTTTCTTTTTTTGTGTATTTTTTGCCTTTATTAATTTATTCATTTACTTTTAGTTTACAAGATTCAATTTCCCAGTTCTTTGAGTTTCAAATTTTCTCCCCCTCCCTCCCCTCCCCTGTACCCCCATGGTAGCATACAATCAGGTATAAGATCTGCACATAGTTTCACATTACACGTTGGTCAGGTTATAAAGAATGATTGTATTGCATGGAATGAACAGTGGGAAAAAGGAAACTGTAGAGAAATTTCAGAAGTCCCCTGGCTTCACTAATGAAATGTTACCCTCCCCTATATTATTAGTACCTGAAAGGTTACAGGGCAGACAAGCAGGAGTATGTATTATGGAGAACTTTTTGGGGTCCCTTGACCTGGAGAAAGGTATATTCTCCTGCCCTATACAGTATCTGCAAGGTTACAGGGCAGATAAGCAAGAGGGCTTGTAATCTTTTTTGTTTATGCCTCCCCATATGGTCCTAGAATATTACCCTAATAAATAACTAACTGTAAGCAAGGGTAAATAGTAAACAAGATTAAGGGAGGGTCCTTCTACATTGTCTGCATTCCTTTGGGTCACCTTAGAGGGAGGATCTCTCTACATTGACTGCATTCTTTTGGGGGTGTCTACATTCCCTTGGGGAGCATAAAAACTCTGTGAGCCCCTTGCATGTTTGGCTCTGTATGAAATGGTCCTGTAAGAAATAGACTATTGATTACACCCCTGTCTCATTACTCTCACTGCTCACTAGCCCACCAACTCTGCTAGCCACAGTAGGAAACAAAACCAAACAAGAAAAAGAAAGAGAGCAGGTAATTTTCTTCAATCTGCATTCACACTCTTTTCTTTCTAGTTCTTTCTCTGAATTTAGACATCTCTCTCCATCATCAGTCTTTTGGAGCTTACTTATAGCCCTGCATTTCCGAGAAGAGTTCAGTTTATCAAAGATGGTCATCACAATACGTTGTTTCTGTAATGGTGTACAAATTTTTCCTAGTTCTGATCTTCTTACTCAGCATCAGTTCTTACAAGCCTATCCAGGTAGATATGAAGTCCATCTTCTCTTCATTTCTTATAGCACAACAGTATTCCATTACATTCATATACCATAACTTATTTATCCATTCCCCAACTGATGGGCATCCCCTTAATTTCCAATTCTTTGCCACCACAAAAAGAGCTGCTATAAATGTTTTTGTATATATGGGTCTTCCTCCCACTTCTATGATCTCTTTGGGATACAACCCCAGAAGTGGTGTTGCTGGGTAAAAGGATATGAGGTTATTTATGGCCCTTTGAGCATAGTTCCAAATTGCTCTCCAGAATGGTTGGATCAGGTCACAACTCCACCAGCAATGTATTAGTGTTCCATTTTTTCCACATCCTCTCCAGTATTTATCATTTTCCTGTTTTGTCATCTTAGCCAATCTGACTGGTGAAATGTGGTACCTCAGAGTTGTTTTTACTTGCATTTCTCTAATCAATTTAGATTTATATTAATAATGATTTAGAACATTTTTTCATATTTTTATAGACATCTTTAATTTCTTCCTCTGAGAACTGCCTGTTCATATCCTTTGTCCATTTATCAATTGAGGAATGACTTGTATTCTTATAGATTTGACTCACATCTCTGTATATTTTAGGAATAAGGCCTTTATCAGAGACATAGGTTGTAAAAATTATTTCCCAATTTCCCACTTCCCTCTTAATCTTGGTCACATTGGCTTTGTTTGTAGAGAAGCTTTTCAATTTCATGTAATCAAAGTTATCCATTTTGCATTTCATAATGCTCTCTAATTCTTGTTTGGTCAAGAAGTCATCCCCTCATCATAAATCTGACAGGTAAACTGTTCCTTGCTTTTCAAGATTACTTACAGCATCATCATTTATACCTAGATCATGCACCCATTTAGACTTCATTTTGGTATACAGTGTTAGATAATGGTCTGTGCCCAGTTTCTGCCATACTATGTTCCAGTTTTCCCAGCAGTTTTTGTCAAATAGTGAATTCTTATCCCCAAAACTAGGGTCTTTGGGTTTATCAAAGAGTAGATTATTATAGTCACTGACTGCTTAGTCTCATGTACCCAATCTATTCCCTTGATCCACTGCTCTATTCTTCAGCCAATACCAAGTAGTTTTGCTTACTGCTGCTTTATAATACAGATTAATATCTGGTATAGCTAGGCCATATTCCCTATTGTTTCTTTTCATTAATTTCCTTGATATTCTGGGCCTTTTGTTTTTCCAAATGAATTTTGTTACTATTTTTTTGTAGTTTTATAAAGTAATTTTTTTGGTAATTTCATTGGTATAGCACTAAATATGTAATTTAATCTAGGAAAAATTGTCATTTTTATTATATTAGCTTGACACAGCCATGAGCAATTGATGTTTTTCCAATTAGATAGATCTGCCTATATTTGTGTGAAAAGTGTTTTGTAGTTGTGTTCATATAGGTCCTTGGTTTGTTTTGGAAGGTAGATTCCAAAATATTTTATAGTATCTACAGTAACTTTAAATGCAATTTCTCATTCTATCTCTTGCTATTGGATTTCATTAGAAATATATAGGAATGCTGAAGACTTATGTGGGTTTATTTTATATCCTGCAACTTTGCATAATTTATTGTCTTAAGTAGTTTTTTACTTGATTCTTTTGGATTCTCTAAATTTATCATCATATCATCAGCAAAGAGTGATAACTTGGTCTCTTCTTTGCCTAATTTGATTCCTTTGATTTCTTTTTCTTCTCTATTTGCTACTGCTAACATTTCTAGTACCACATTGAATAAGAGAGGTGATAGTGGACACCCTTATTTCATCCCTGATATTATTGGAAATGATTCTAACTTATCCCCACTATATATAATATTTGCTGATGGCTTTAAACAGATGCTATTTCTTATTTTAATGAAGGCTCCATTTATTCCTATACTTTCCAATGTTTTTGATAGGAATGGATATTGTATTGTCATAAGCCTTTTCTGCATCTATTGAGATAATCATGTAGTTTCTGCTAGTTTTAGTGTTGATATGATCAATTATACTGATGGTTTTCCTAATATTAAACCACCCTTGCATTCCTGGAATACATCCTATCTGATCAAAGTGTATTATTCTTGTGATCAGTTGTTGTAGTCTTTTTGCTAATATTTTATTTAAAATTTTTGCATCTATATTCATGAGGGAAATTGGTGTATAATTTTCTTTTTCCATTTTATCTCTTCCTGATTTGTGTATCACTACCATGTTTGTATCATAAAAATAATTTGATAGAATTCTTCTTCACGATTTTTCCCAAATAGTTTGTAGAGTATTGGAATCAGTTGTTCCTTAAATGTTTGATACAATTCTCTGGTAAATCTGTTCACTGAAGGCTTGTTTAATTATTTTTTTTTCTGAAATGGGGTTATTTAAGTAAATTACTTCCTCTTCAGTTAATCTGGGTAACTTATATTTTTGTAAATATTCATCCATTTCACTAAGATTGTCAAATTTATGTGCATGTAATTTGGCAAACTAATTCCTAATTATTGTTTTTGTTTCCTCTTCATTGGAGATAGATTCACCCTTTTCATTTTTGATACTAAGAATTTTGGTTTACTTTCTTTTTGTATCATACTGGCTAAGGGTCTTTCAATTTTATTGTTTTTTCATAAAACCAGCTCTTAGTTTTATTTATTAATTCAATAGTTTCCTTAACTTCAATTTTATCAATCTCTCCTTTGGTTTTCATTATTTCTAATTTAGCATTTAATTGCAGATTTTCAAATTGTTCTTTTTTTTAACTTTTTAAATTGCATGTATGCACTCAGGGATATAAAACTTCCCCTAAGGACTGCCTTTGCTGAATCTCACAAATTTTGGTATATTGTCTCATTATTGTCATTCTCTTGAATGAAGTTACTGATTGTTTCTATAATTTCTTGTTTAACCCACTCAATCTTTAGGATTAACTTGTTTAGTTTCTAATTAGTTTTTAGTCTGTCTTTCCATGGACCTTTATTGCATATGATTTTTATTTCATCATGGTCTGAGAATGATGCATTTAATATTTCTGCCTTTCTGCACTGAACTGTGAGGTTTTTATGTCCTAGTACATGGCCAATTTTTGTGTATGTGCCATGTACCTCTGAGAAGAAGGTATATTCCTTTTTGTCTTCATTCAGTTTTCTCCATAGATCTATCATACCTTCCCTCTCTAAAATTCTATTCACCTCCTTAACTTCTTTCTTGTTTACTTTGAGGTTGGATTTATCAAGTTCAGAGAAGGGGAGATTAAGGACCCCTACTACTATAGTTTTGCTATCTATTTTTTCCTCTAATTCCCTTACTGTCTCCTCTAGGAATATAGATGCTATACCACTTGGTGCATATATGTTAAGTAATGATATTGCTTCATTCTCAATGGTGCCTTTTAGCAGGATAGAGGTTCCTTTCTTATCTCTTTGAATTAGATCAATATTTGCTTTTGCTTTATCTGAGATAAGGATTGCTACCCCCCTTTTTTTTTTTACTTTTTCTGAGGCATGATATATTTTACTCCAGCCTTTTACCTTTGCCCTGTGTGTATACCTCTGTTTCAGATGTGTTTCTTCCAAACAGCATATTTTAAGATTATGGTTTATAATCCATTCTGCTATTTGCCTCTGTTTTATGGGAGAATTCATCCCATTCACATTCTTAGTTATGATTACAATCTGTCTGTTTCTCTCCATCCTATTCCCTCCCCTGCTTATGCTTTTATTTTTCTCCCCTTTTTCCTTCCCCTGCTTAAGAGTTTTCCTTGTGACCACTGCCTCACTTAGTATTCCCTTCTTATCGGACCCCCGCCCTTTCCTCACTTTCCCCCTTACTTCTTTCCTCCCTTTTAACCCCCCCTCTTTTTACCCCTTCCCCCTCCTGCTACCTGTAGGATATGATGGATTTTTATAATTAATGTAATATGTTATTTCTTCTTCGCACCAAGATTGACAAGAACAGATCTCATATAAAGCTCCTCTCCCTCCCTTCTTTCCCTCTATTTTGATACATTTTGCATCTCTTCTCGATAGAGTCTTATGCTTAACTGGTTGTGTCCTTCCCTCCTTACACCAGAACCAATGAGGGAAAAGCCTATATAATGGTTATCTCTGTCCCTTCTTTCCCTCTATTATATTGTTTTAATGCCTCTGTGTGTGGCATAATTTACCCTTTTCCACTTTGTTCTTTCCTTTCCTTCCATTGCAGTCCCTTTGTAGCATTTAATAAGGTTTTTTTTTTGTTACTTTGTGTAATTTATATCCATACATTCTACTTGTCTATAAACAGTTTGGTCTTATTAAATAACAGGGTGTTTGTGTGTGTGTGTGTGTGTGTGTGTGTGTGTTTTCCTTGTTTTCCTTTCCATGTCTCTCTTGTGTCTCATAATTGGAGGTTGAATTTTCTATTGAGCTATGGCTGTTTCATCAGGAAAGTCTGGAAATCCATTATATCGTTGAATGACCATCTCCTTGCCTGGAAGAATATGTTCACTTTTGCTGGGTAGGTGTTCCTTGGTTGTAATCTGAGGTATTTTGCCTTGTGAAAAATTATATTCCTCTTCCTCTGATCTTTCAGTATAGCTGCTGCCAGATCCTGTGTGATCCTCCCTGTAGTTCTTCAATATTTGAATTGTTTCTTTATGGCCATTTGTAGTATTTTCTCCTTTACCTGGTAGTTCTGGAGTTTGGCCATGATATTTCTCAAACTTTTCAATTTGGGATCTTTTTCAGGAGGTGACAGGTGGATTCTCTCAATTTCTGTTTTACCCTATAGTTCTAGTATCTTGGGGCAGTTTTCCTTGATGAGGTCTTGGAAGATGTTTTCCAGGCTCATTTTTTCATCATGATTTTCCAGTAGTCCTATGATTCTCAGATTATCTCTCCTAGATCTGTTTTCCAGGTCAGTTATTTTTCCACTGAGGTATTTTACCTCTTTTTCTAATTTTTCATCTTGATGTTTTGTTTCACTAATTCTTGGTTCCTCATAGAGTTATTTGCTTCAATTTGGTTGATTCTAGTTTTTAGCTAATTATTTTCCTCAGTTTTTGGAGCTTCTTTTCCATATTGCACTTTTTTTTTCTTTTTAAGAAACTGTTTTCTTCATTGTAATGTTTTTATAATTTTGTAATTTTGATTTTAAAAGAATTATTCATTTTATCTTCTATCTCTCTCATTTGGTTTTCAAAGTTCCTTTTGAGCATTGGCTTTCTGTGCTTGAGACCAGTTCCCTGTTGAGGCTTCAGCTGTGGATGTGGAGTCATCACTGTCTCCTTCTGAATTTGGTTCCTCCCTCTCACGATAGTAGGACTCCAGAGTCTTTGTCTTTGCAGTCTACTCTTTACCCATTTTGAGGCACGGTGCTAGCCATGCCCTTCCTTTAGGGTTCCCAAGCCTTTACTGTTCAAAGTTCTGCCCTGCAACAATATTTACTATTTTTTTCAGAGTCAGAGGGTGGAATTAGAGCAGCTGGGGTTCACACTGCCATCTTGGTCCCTGGAAGTCCATGCAGGGGCTTTTTAAATTTCTAGGCTGTGGACTGGTAGTTCCAAGAATAGCTGCTGCCCCTGCCAGGGGGCCCTGCATTTGACTCTTACCCTGCTCTGTCCAGTCCCAGCCCTGCAGTGAAAGGCCCGGCAGTGGCCCTTGTGGTTGGTGGGTCAACTTGCTGCCATGTTGATCAGGCCTTTTCCAGGCCTCTGTATGACCTAGGGTCAGTGTCTGGGCCTCTGCGCTGACCAGGGTCATCTTTCAAGTCTCTACCTGTCATTCCTTTTTCAAGTTAGTGACGGTCTCTTATATACCTCTCATTTATTTAACCAATTTTTCTTCTGCCTCTCTTGTTTGACTTTTAAAATCTTTCTTGAAAACTTCTGGGGGTGAAGCCAAGATTGTGCAGTAAAAGCAGGAACTTGCTTGAGTTCCTGCTCCAACCACCTCCAATACCTGTAAAACATGACTCTGAACAAATTTTAAAGCTACAGAACATACAGTGACAGAGAGAAACAAATCTCCTGCTGAAGGCAGCCTGGCAGGTCGACAGGAAGGGTCTATTGCACTGAGCTGGGAGCTGAGCACAGTCCCACATGAGCCATGCAGACCCAGACCTGGGGTGACCCCGACCAGTGGCACAGGCTGGCTGGAACAGACTTCAGGAGGGTGAATCACTGGCAGATGTGGAGCTTTCAAGAATTCTCAATCAATAAACACCTAAGAGAAAGTGAAAGGTCAGTGGGGAACCCTGTTGATGCATACTGAGTGAGAAGCACCATGTGGCCCCTGCCCCAGGGCAGTGGACACGATAGCATCTGCAACTGCTGCCTTTGCTCCTGCTTCCACCTCCTGGCATACAGAATGTAGAAGGACCAAGTGACTGTACAGAGGGGATTTACAGGAATCTCTCTGCTGGCAGTGACACAGGATTCTCCTGCTTTGCTCTGCTTGGATCTGGGTTAACAGTCTTGGGTGGTGGCCCTGGGGTGAGAAGCACTGGTGTGGCAGAGTTCATTGAGGCTGTGGAGAGAAGTCCTCCTCACAGTTCTGAGGCAGTTGCCTGGAAGTAACTCTGACAACAGCTGCACAAAACTCCATCAATTTGGGACACAGCACTCTCCATTTTAGAAGCATAGTTCTATGGTGGCAAAGAGCTTAAAAGTCAAGTAATTGACTGGTAAGAAGATCAAACAGAGGGGGCATGATTACAATATGACATCCTTTTTTGGGAACAAAGAGGATCAACACATAGAACCAGAAGAAGACAATAAAGTCGAATCTCCTGCATAAGAAGCCTCCAAGAAAAACAGGAAGTGGTCACAGATCATGGAGGAGCTCAAGAAGGACTTTGAAAATCTAGTAAGAGAAGTAGAGGAAAAAATGGGAAGAGAAATGAGAATGATGCAAGAAAAATCATGAAAAATGAGTCAACAGACTGACTGAAGAAAATAACACCTTAAAAATAGACATTAAAATGGCAAAAGAGTTCCAAAAAGACAATGAGGAGAAGAAAGCCTTAAAAAGCACTTATGGTCAGATGGAAAAGGAATTTCAAAAATTCACTGAAGTAATGTAAATAGCTCAACTTTAATAAGTTCCTTATGAAGTTGAACTATTTACATTCCTACATGGAAAAATGATAATTGTAACTCATGAGACTTTTCTCATACTGAGTAAAGTCTTATGAGTTACAATTATTATATATTTATACATATATATATATTTATATATGTATGTATAGGAGGGTGTATATGTATATAAATATATGTGTAAGTGCATGTATTTGTGTGTACACATATACATAGACAGAGGGCCCAGGATCAGGTGAGTAGGAAGGGATGATATCTAAAAAAAAAATTAAGAGGTGAAAGAGCAATATATTGGGAGAAAGAGAAAGGGAGAGATAGAAGAGGGTAAATCATCTCATATAGAAGAGACAAGAGAAAACTGTTACAATAGAGGGGAAGAGCAGGAAGGTGAAAGGGAATGGGTCAACCTTACTCTCATTGAATTTGGCTTAAGGAGGGGATAACATACACATTCAGTTGTGCATTTTACCCTACAAGAAAATAGCGGGGAAGGGGATAAGAGGCGGGATGATAGAAAGTAGGTTAGATTGGGGGAGAGAGTAGTTAGAAGCAAACATTTTTGAAAAGGGACAGGATTAAAGCAGAAAATAGAAGGAATGGGGGCCAGGAGAGGATGGAGGGAAATATAGTTAGTCTTTCAAAACATTGCTACTAAGGAAATATTTTGCATAACTACACATGTTCAATGTATATTGAATTTCTTGTCTTCCCAGTGGGGGTGGATGAGGAGGAAAGAAGGGAAAGAATCTGGAAATTAAAGTTTTAAAAACAAATGTTAAAAAATTGTTTTTTGCATGCAACTGTGTAATAAGCTATATAGGCACTGGGGCATAGAAATCTACCTTGCCATACTAGAAATTCAGGGGGTGAATGGGGGAGGATAAAAGAGAGAACAGATTATGGGAAGGGATATTCCATATGCTCTCTATCTTGGGGTGTGGGTAGTGGAAAGATGGGGAGAAATTTTGTAACTCAAAATCTTGTGGAAGTGAATGTTGAAAACTAAAAAATAAATAAATTTATTAAAAAAAACCAAGAAGGTTCTGTGTGTGTGTGTGTGTTTAAGACCAATTCATATTCCTCTTTGAGGTTTTATATGTGGGTATATTGACAATCTTGTACCCTTCTGAATTTGTGTTTTTATCTTTACTGTCCCTATAGTAAACATCTATGGTCATTGCCCATTTCTTCTTTTGCTCAAGATATTTGCCTATTTCCAGAGTTTTAAAGTTGAACTCTACTGCTGGAGCCCAAGGGGCAGCGACCCACACTTCTTATGCTTGTATTCAGGACCTGATCCTTGTCTTTGTGTGCTGGGGCCCCAGGTCCTTGAAGCTGTAAGCTATAGGGATCTGGCAGCTAACCTGATGTTGATTTGGGGTCTGCAACACTAAAGATCTCAAGGGGGAAAGGGGTCTGGCCCCTGGGTGACACCCTGCTGTCCTGGACTGCTTTCAAGCACTGGAAGGTTTCACTGCTTGAGAAACCTTTCCTGCCTGGACATATGCCTTTTTTACTTGTGATTCCTGGAGTTTTGCTGAAGCACCCAGAAGTTTGTCTGCTGGAAGACACCTGCTCACCAGTAGATATGATTTTCCAAGCTTGGGTCTACAGTTTCCCTGCTTATGCCAAGGTCCTTGGGGTGTCCCGGTGTGCACTTGCCCACTCCACTCCACTGGGGCTTAGGATATCACCTTGCTTTGCTGAAATGGAATTTGCCACTGGTTTGTTGGGACACCTCCTATCCTGTACTGCTTTCCTTCCACCAGAGGAAGAGGGACATTTCCTTAATCCCCCAAGCTTCCTAGACTAGAAAACTGTGGCACCCCATTTTCTGATGGCTCAGCTGTTTCAGGGTATTTCATGGAGTGATATTTTCTGGGTTTTTGGAGGTCAATAATGGAGAGTGGGAGAGACTTATTTCTGGCACCACCATCTTAGCTCTCAGAATTCCTCTTTGGACTTGGATGATGTTCTCTCTCTCTCTCTCTCTCTGTGTCTGTCTGTCTGTCTCTCTGTCTCACTCTATGTCTGTCTCTTTCTGTCTCTCTCTCTGTGTCTCTCTATTTCTCTGTCTCTCTCTATGTCTCTGTCTCTTTCTGTCTGTCTCTCTCTCTTTCTCTGTCTCTTTCTGTCTCTCTTTCTCTGTTTCTTTCTGTCTCTCTCTCTCTCTCTCTCTCTCTCTCTCTCTCT
>NW_027185809.1:43992156-43993301 GCF_028583685.1 Petaurus breviceps papuanus
TCTCTCTCTCTCTCTCTCTCTCTCTGTCTCTCTCTCTGTCTCTCTCTATTTCTCTCTCCACTCTCCTTTCTCAGTGGTACCAAGAGATTAACCATTTTCTAAGCTGCATTTTGCACTTGGGTCTTTCACCTCTGGGCATCTATGAGGAAATAGTATAGTTTGACCCTGATATCCATCGGATTCTACTACAACCTGGAGATGGATTGATAGACAAAAAACTAATTTTCTAGTCCATTTATTTTCTCTCTCTCATTCTCAATTCTAGGTATTGGGAATTACTTGTGTCATCAATTCAAACAAGGTCTATTAAAGTAAGGAAATATATTGATTTATTAATATCTGCATCTTTATGTTTAAGATTATTATTAAGAATGCAATTATCACTATATAAAAGCTATTTCTTATAAATTTATGCATTTGTTATTATTCCTTTGATAATTTTTTCTATACTCTTGTGTCCCTGTTAAGGCCAATTAAATTTCCTTATTGAGTAGAAAATGTCTTTCTTATTTTATAGGTTCTAATTTTGCATGTACTCTATAAAAATCCTAAGAATTTTGCCTCCCAACAGATTTTGGGTGGAGCAGGCTTTTAAATAAGCACTGTCACTTATGAAAGTGCCAATCTGATATGACTGGCCAAAATATTGATACATGGGTAATAGGAGTGGACATAAAGGTTAAAAATAAAATCTTTATACTATATGTATATTTATCCATTTTAATTTTTGTTTCTAGATCACTTGGATCACCCCTATCAGAATTTTTATCCATATCAAATTGAGACTTTCCCCAGGGGATAAGTGTTGAAAATAACATGCTGTGATAGTAATGGCAATTAAAGATTCCCCTGTATTGGCTTGGTTTTCAAATTGATTGTGTTAAAACCCAGAGTTTGTTAATCCCACCTGTGGGATGGGCTTGTTGATGTGAAAAGAAAGTCCTGAACTGGGAGGAGCTGGTGATGTAGATTTGGAGAGACACTAGAGAGAGGCGGAAGATCTTTTTGGAAGCAGCACCTCGTGGAGAGAGAGAGACTAAGAGAATTGCTGGTGGCCGCTTTGAATTGCCCTGGACTTTTCAGACCTGCCCCCTGAGCTGCCAAGGACTGAGGAGACATGGCTGTTTTGCTGGTACTTTGTCTGT
>NW_027185809.1:44008301-44011170 GCF_028583685.1 Petaurus breviceps papuanus
CTCCAGTTTCTATAATTATCTACCCTCCAAATAACGAGAAAGAAAAACTAAGATTAACTTCTTATATAAATTCCTACAGTACTGTTTCTATCTGTGTATGTGTGTGAGGTTGGAGGTAGCAATTTGTAGAATATTTACCTTGATATTTATTGAAATAATTTTTATGGATAGTTTAGAAGTCTAAAAAATTGTATTTTGTATTTGAAATATTTGGGGAAAACACATTAAGCTAGTACCTGAAAAGTGAAAATTTGTACACTTGTGAATTTATACTCCTATTTTCACCAACCCATAGATGCAAGGTAAGGAATCATTTTTTATTTTCTCTTTGTAACAATATCACATAGCACAATGCCTTGCACATAAAGAAGGGTCTTGGCCTGTGGTTTTATTGGCATAAGAAACTCTCAAATGAGGAAACTCCCTCTGCAAATGCAGGAAGGTAGCTTCTTTGCAGTTTATAGTCTTAGAGACTTGCCTAAAACACTGAGAGGTTAAGTAATTTATTCAGCATTGTATAGCCAGTGTCAATCAGAAATATGACTTGATCTTAATCCTCCTGATATTTATCCACTATGCCATATAGTCTCTTGTTATGTTGGATCTGACTGAATTGGATTAGAAATCATTTAAACTCTCTGTTACTGTTTCTACATATGTAAAGTGAAGAAGTTGACCTAGGCATTGTCTAAATTCTCTTCTGGTTATGAATCTGTTATCATATTATCCTTTGACAACTAAATAAATGAGGGGTTTCTGTACATACATTTTAATTATCCCATTTTGATGGCACGCTATGGGAATTGGATAGATTGGAAAAATCATGATAATAGCAAACATTTTTATAGTACTTTATCTGTATTATTTCAATTGATCAAATGAGTTAATATTTGTAAAGTACTTATCACCATGCCTGGCATACAATAGCTTGCATATAAGTGTTTATTGCTGTTGTTGTCATTGTGATTGTTATTATTGTGGTTGTTGTCTAGAACATATGATTATCTTCATTTTGCAGATGAGGAAACTGTGTCTCAGAAAGTTCATAGGACTGTTCTAGGATAACATAGCTAATGAGTGTAATCGGTAGGGTATGAATTCAGCATCTACTAATTCCAAATCCAGTGTTTTCACTACAATACTACACAAATTATTTTTCTAGTGCACCTTTCACTAAGTATGATTTCTACCTTCTCCAACCCCTACTGTGGCCTACAGCTGGCAGAGTTTAGGCAAGTCCCCAGGAAGATAATTATAATCATTGCATAATTCAATAGAACAAATGCTTACCAAGCATTTTTTACTTATAAGGAACTGCGGTAGTATTTGGATTCAAAAATAAACAAGAATCCCTTCCCCTAGAAGCTTATATATGCTTGATGGTGAGTTGAAACTTCTAGTAAGACTATGGTTTTGAGAGTTATAAATCAGGAAAAGTTATATTTCAAGTTTAGGGGCAGTCTATTCAAATTCAGTGTGGTAGGGTATAGAGATTTAATTTCTAGAAATGGTTAGTACTATAAAGTAGAACACAAAAAGGTCAATAGGAGACATATTATAGAAGGCTTTAAATGCCTAAGAGATTTGCAGTTTGTCCTGTAAGCATTAGAGAGTTGCCCTCCCCATTTGTCTTTGTTTTTGTTTTTTTGATTAGGGGAGTGGCATGGTCAGCTCTATAGAAGATATGAAGTTGTTCTGATTTTTTATTTCTATTTCTAGTCATCATTTGCAGTATGAATTAATACTACTATTTATAGTTACAATTCTTGTTTGGAAAGATATTAAAATCTTTTAACCATTTATATTGTGGCAAATTAAATCTTCAGAAATTTGTTCTTAATTCTCTTTATAATTTGGCCATCAAATTTTATATTTAATGTCAATATATTTCCAGCTCTATCATTTCCTTTTATTTTGATTGATGTTATTCATGTAAATGTCATTTTTACATAATATATTTTGTTTTCTGGTATGCTATGTCTCCTATTTGTTTGAGAATTTACTGTCAATTTAGTAGTAAAAAGTAGGTAATCTTATGCTCTTTAATTATGGCTTTGTGGTATGACCATTGAAAAGCAGTTTACAGATTGTTTTGGTGTTCACATCTTGTTTTAAAGCTAATTTCAATCAAAGTACTCTGTAGTTTTCCCAGAAATTCATATCCTTTTTTCATTTAGTTTTTAATCAATGCCATATAGTTTGATGATAGTTTTGCTATTTTTTGGTTCACACATTTGATTTTTAAGTTACTTGTCGTCTGACAACTATGTTGCCTACAAGAAGACTTTTTTTTCTCTTTATTTTCCTTTAGATTATAGAAATTATATATTTCCAAATGAATTTGGCTATTATTTTTTCTCTTTCTATAAATTGTCTCTTCACTATTCTATCTGGCATAGTACTTCACCTGTCAATTAATTTAAGTTGTATTGTCATTATACTGGTACCACCCAACCAAATGCAATCAATATTTTCAATTATTCAAATAACCATTTATTTCTATATGCAGAAATTTCATTTATGTATCTACATGTTATATATGTATTGGTTGGTAAGTGAGCATTTATATTATTTATAAATATTTAAGACATTTCAAGCTATTCTTAATGAACTTTCTTTTATTATATTTTAATTATATATTAGTTAATTTTAGATTAACAAAACATCCCCAAAATCAGGTCTGAAAGTTTGAAGAAATATTAATGACTTCTTTGGATATATTTTACATCTAACAACTTCCTCACTTTACTCAACTATCTCACTTAATGTCTCTGCTAATACTATAAGGTTTTCTAAGTTCAGTATCATGTCTTCTAAAATTCTCTCTCTCTCTCTCTCTCTCTCTCTCTCTCTCTCTCTCTCTCTCTCT
>NW_027185809.1:44011180-44025289 GCF_028583685.1 Petaurus breviceps papuanus
TCTCTCTCTCTCTCTCTCTCTCTCTCTCTCTCTCTCTCTCTCTCTCTGTCTCTCTGTCTCTGTCTCTCTCTCTCTCCATGCACACACATGCATATATTCACATATGCACACGTATGTGTTTATGTGGGGACTTGTGTATTGTGTGGAGACATACATGTATGTGTATATATGCATATCTTTCATTTCATTGTCTTTTCTTATATCTATAACTAAAATTTCTAGGACTATTTCAAGTAGTATTATAGAGAAATGATACCCTTACTTTATCCCTGTTTCTACTGGAAAATTTTCTAGGTTTACTTCATTGAAAATAATACTAGTTCTTGATTTTAAAATTCCATAATATATAGGAGTTATTCTAAATGACTTCTGGCATACCTTCTAGCTATATACTTATGATTTTATTGTGGTAAATAAATAGTTTTGAATGTATTAGAAAATAATTATCTCATTATAAAATTTTTATAATTTTAGCAAAAATGTGGGCTATATATTTCCTCAAAGGTATTTTTACTATATATTATAAAAATCATGTAATAGTTATTAAAATGGTTGCTTTATGTTATAAAATATTTTTTTTCTAATGCTGAAACAAAATTGAGTCTCTCTCTGAATCTGAATTACTGAATTATTTGGGGTATATAACATTTTAGTTACCCTTATCTTATGCATTTACTTAAATATTTTTGCTTCAATATCCCTTATTGAGAATGGCCTATAATTCTTTTACTTTGCTTTGTGTTTCACTGGTTTGAATATTCGGGCAATATTTGTATCATTAAATGGCTTTGTTTGATGTTCCTCTATAACAAGCTTTGAGAACTGGGGGGAAAAAGATTCCATAGGTATTTACTATTATTTAAATATTCACTTCATGTATAAATCCATCTGGCCTAAATTCTTGCTATAATGGTTCATTTATGACTTCATTGATTTATGTGTTTTCTTAGAATGAACCCTTAAAAATGTCTAATTCTTTTAGTAGCTCAGGATTATAAGCATTACATCCACTTGCTCATCCAGTCACTGTCAGTCCCAATATTTCAGACATATAATGCTGTTTAATACTTTCTGATGATATCACACACATGTATGTATGTGAATATATACATATGTGTAATGCACATACATGTATACAAAAAGCCACATATACATTATGCATGCATACACTATATGCATATATACACTATATATGCATAAAATACATGTATGTGTATATACTTACATATGTTCCTTCAGTCTCAAAGTTTTGTTCTAGACCAAAATCTATTATCTTATAAATCTTTTTTGAAAATATGTTGTTCACTTGTAGTAATTTTATTTTCTTCAGTTTTCTTATTAAATTATGTTTTATTATTTTTTTAAAAAATATTGTTTTTTCATCAAATTTATATCATTTTATTTTTATATATTCAAAATGACCAATTTAATATTTATTTTGTGGTTATCTATTTGTTCATTTTTTTAGTTCTTTGAACTGATTCTTTTTTTTCTGTCTTGTTCATATATTTTTAGAGATATTTGCCCTATGAAGATTGTTTCAGATAAATTACATAGATTAAGGTATTTCATTATTATTATTGAAATTATTTGCTCTTTTTATGATTTGTCCATCAACCCATTTATTATTCATGTCATTATTTTTCCTTTAGAAAAATGTACTTTCTAAATAAACAATTAGCTGGTTTAGTAAATAGAACTCTCTACCTTGAGTCAGAGAGACTTGAGTTCATCTATAAACTCATTAAGTTTGTGACACTGGGTAAATCACTTAACCTTTCTCAAGGTCAATTTTCTCATCTATTAATTGGAGAAAGAATAGCACATATATTCAGGATTTTTGTGATGATTAATTAAATAATATTTGTAAAGCTTTTTTGCAAATCTTAAAATGCTTTCTAAATGTCAACAAATATTATCATTATTATTTATTTCATCTATTTTTTAATCAAACATATATGAATGTGAAATGGCATAATATAGAGCCGGGAAAGTATGAATTAAAATCATACTTTTCCATCATATTTTGATACTTTCAGCAAGCCAACTAACTTCTCAGATTACACTCTAAGTAACAAACTGCTTTTGTAGAGGGAGGTTCCGCACTGGGAGTTACCATTCTAATGAAATCATGAGGACAAAAGTCCTTCATTCAACAAAGCAACATTTGTAACATCATTGATTTAAAGTCTGGAAGGTATTTTCATAGGATAGGAACAAGGACCGAACGACTATTATAGGAAACTTCCTTTGTCCATGCAGGTTAGCACCTTCTCTTTAACTTATAGAGGGGTAATATGACCCAGGGATCAATTAACCACCTTTGACACATAATGGATAAATGAAACTGTGCTAATCATTTAAACTCTCAGTGCTTTCAGGAACTCTGCCAGAACACAGTCATTGTATAGTGGATGCCATCTTTACTTATATACCCTGCTCCTATCAGCATCTTGTCACATAATGGACACTTACAAAACATCACCTGAAACTAGTCAAATTGAATTGAATCTATTCCAGTAAATAACATAAAATACAAATGCTTTCTACTTTGATTGGGAATTAGCATATATTTATACAGGAGTATTTCAGAAGCTTAAATATTATTTTTTTATATAATTCTGCTGGGATTCTATACACAATATTATGGATGACACCCAGCTTAGTATTTTATTTTTTTAGTAAGAAAGAAATACATTGTGAATATCAGTTCTTGATCATTTGACTAAATATTTTCCTGGCATGAGGAAGAAAACTTCCATTATATGTAACATTTGAATTCAAGGAGGTGGTAAAAAAAGAAAAAAAACTCAAAAAACCAACAATTGACATCTGATTTCTTTGGAGTCGGAAAAATTTCTCCAGTCATTATTATGTTGTTACCAAAAGGGCACACTAGAGGGCAGTGCAGTTATTAGCATGTTTCTAGTGTCTTGGACAATTTCTTTTCAAAACTTTTTATAAAATATAGAAAACATACGTTAATTTAAAATAAACTGCATGGGTTTGTTTTAAAAGCACTTAGCTTGTACCTGATGGTTAATAGATCTGAATTGCTTCAAGCCCTGATACATGCAGAGTAGTGAACATAATGAATTTGATAGATTAAAAGAAGAAAAAAGAAATGAAAAAGGAAAGAAAAAAAAAGAACATGAAGGAAGTTCTTTCATTTGCCTTGATACCTTAAGGGGGAAAATAATGCAGAACTGTTGTGAGCAGGCTGGTAGGTATATGTATTGGTTTACATTTAAATGAAAATGCCTAGCATGAGACCAGAAAAAGATATGTTTCAAATAGACTTCAAGCATCTAGCTGGAAATTCAAAAGAGCACTTTGCATCCATATTAATTAAGGTAAACTGATTGCCTAACTGGTCTTTGGCTCCAGTTTACTTCACATGAATTGGTTTGTATTTTACCAAGTCAATGGTGATACACCCAGGTTGGGTTGGTTATTGTGAATAGACTGAGGACATTCCTGGGCTCAAAGGATTTATATCAGTCAGAGACAGATAGATCACACATGACCTTGGACAACCTTCACAGAAGAGAGGGGACACAGAGAATGGCAAATTCACTGGCAAATCTTAAAAGAATGAATTTATAAACATAAGGCACCAGAAATAAAAAAACAAAACAAAACAAAAATCCTTTCATTCTATTTCCTACAGTGACAAGAGATATATATTCTACATTGTAGACAGAGCTGCCTTGGAGATAAATCGTCTGATTTCAGCATCTCAGCGGTAGATAATAGATTCCCCTCAGAACCACATAATTAAAAAAATGACATTTCTGCTACTTTGTGCCAATTCGGTACTGCCACTACCCTAGGATCCTGAGGATGGGGGAGCCCTGCAGGGTACAACAAAACAGATTTTACATTATTCAGGGGGACAGTGTAAGGTCGTGTTAACAAAGAAAAGCTCTTCTGGGGGTACCAGGGGCCTTTTCTTCCTTCCTCCCCATCTCATTCTCTTTTTATTTTCCTTTTTCATTAGTCTTGCTATCATGGAAAAGAAGTGGATGATGGGATTAGGAGATCCACTTATTAAAAGTTAACCAGATGAGAGGGAGCATATGCAAAGTGGCAGAGGAAATTAACATCTTTATTTTCACAGCATTTCTCAAGCAGGATTCCAGAGCCTATCAGAGATGTGGCCAAGGGAAGGGAGGTAAATGGTGTTAGCCTGAGGGAGAAATTTGACTCCACCTTCCAAAAATGTATTTTGGAAGAAAAGAGGGTTAACCCTTTTGAGTATGATGTTTTCTGAGAGGAAGCTGCTTATAAATATTCTGCCTTATCTTTGCATATTCATTAGCTGATTATAGCCTCAAAAGAATTTTGTAAGTTAAGGAAGACATAATTATTTTCATCTGACAGGTTACCTAAAATGACTTGCCTGATATCACATAAGACTAAAACCTCAGATGCCTGTTCTCCTGTTAGGCAAAGTGTTTGAATTATTTTTATACTTAGATGCCTTGAGGATCAGTGATTTATTTGGTGGAAATTCTACCTACACAGATGTACATCATAGTCATTCTGCAATTCAGTAGGTAGCTTTAGAGAGTTGCTTTGACTGAAAAATTTGTAGACTGCATTACATTGCATAAACTTTTAAAACTGAAGGTTGCCTCTCAGCTCCAGTGAATAACAAACTGAAGTAGGAACTTTGTGGAGGACTTGGCATGGTGTTCAATGGATACTGTCTTTTAGATTAAATGTAAGTAATAAATTGGATGAAAATCTGTAGACATAGCAAAGGGTAAGGGAAAAACCTTGAGCTACTTCCCAAAAAACCAGAACTTCATTAAGGTTCTGCTACTCAATAGCCATGTGAACTTAAGGAGGTATTCATTTCAATTCTCATCTGTAAAATGAGGTTAATGCACAGTTGGTCTAAGTCAAAGGTCTGTTATTTAGATCCAGTGATATATCCTAATTTATAGTCCAAATAAAAGAGATTTTAAAAGCATAAAATCATTATACATATCTATTTTTATTGTTATTGTTACTACTACTACTACTAGTACCACCACCACCACTATCAACTCTTTTGATGCTGGTAGAGACTATGCACATATTCATAGACTGTTAATAGTCCCTTAATTTGAAGATTTATTTTCTTTAATAGTTTGGAAAAGGAAGGTTTCTAACAAATATATGTACTGGTCTTTATTCTTATTATTATAACTCAACAACTATTTTCACTGAAGGGAGGAATAGATTAGAGGGCAAACTTTGGTAAATTCCATAGTGTGTAGAATTTAAGTATTGTCACCTAAGGATTGCTTTGTGTCATTGTTTTTTAGCAGCTGCCATTGAATAGTACAATATTGGGACATGCGACATCACTGTGCTTCAGTGAAAGGAATACTGCATTTGAAAATCAGATGACCTGAGTTCCAATCCTTGTTATGACACTTAACTAGCTACATGGGCAGGTACAAAATGATTAGTCCCTCTGAGCTTCACTCTTCTCATGTATAAGATGTAGATAATTATATTTACCTCTTGAAAGTCACTGAGAAGAAAGGCCTTTGTAAACCTGTAGATGTTTTCGAAGTATAATTTTTAAAAAGAATCATGGTTAGACCTTTGTGTCAATTGAAAATAGCAGATTTAATTATTTTGTTTACTGTTCCTGGTGGTGGTATAGTAGTTATTTGAATAAATCTATATATACTAAGATTTTAATTGTTAAAATATTAAAGTTGTTGTAATTAATTTACTTGGATGACTATTACAAACTAATTATCAAGGGTCCTGAATCATATTTAGATTATTATAGTTCAACAGATCATCTAGAGATATTCTTCTACCATAAATTATTCCATTTGATAAAAGGGAAATATATTTTTTAAACATTTTAAATGAATGCAAGAGTATTTTAGTCTTTACTATGTTCCCAGAAGCAGATTTAGAACTCTAAAAGCAAAAACAATTACTAACTTCAGGGTGCTTGCATTATAATTGAGGGCAGGTGGACAAATGATGACCAGGGAAGGATTTTTGGTTAAGGATGCTAGAGGGATGGTGAAATGTTATAGGGGTGGTAAGTAAGGGTACAGGAGAATAGATTGATACATCCTTTCCAGGAACAATGATGAAGTTGATTTAATCATCTTTCAAGAAGGGGCATGAAGGTTTAGTGAATCAGTAAGCATTTATTAAGCACCTGCTAAGTGCCTAGAACAGGTCTAGGGATACATTTTTTCTTGGCTTTTGGAGGGGGGAAGGCTGGGCAATTGGGGTTAAGTGACTTGCCCAAGGCGACACAGCTAGTAAGTGTTAAGTGTCTGAGGCTGGATTTGAACTTAGGTCCTCCTGACTCTCATCTGACTTCAGGGCCAGTGCTCTATTCACTGTGCCACCTAGCCACCCCTAGGGATACAAATTAATGCAAAAGTCAGTGCTTGATTTCAAGTGACGCATAGTCTAACGGGAGAGTCAATATGAAAGTCACTATGTATAAACAAGATACATACAGATAGAAAGGGTACTTTTGCAGTCACAATACTGCAGTCAAGAATGGTGAGAAGATGATTGGTAAGTAGGACATGAGGTAACACATGCCTATTTTTGCATGAAATAATAGTCCGGGTAATCCAGTATTCTATCAGAACAGTTGGACTTTCTAGGGTAGACATTCCAAAGAGAAAAAAAATATATATAATATTCAGGACAAGATTACTACAGCTTGGCAGATAAGATAAACAAGGATGAGGGTGTTGGTGAAGGGGGACACCTACCCCAAACAAATGAAGACTTTTCCCAGTGGAATTGACTGATGAGAACAGTCTGTTGCATCAGCCATGACAGTGCTTGAAGCAAGCATTGTAAAGTGTTTCTAGATTGGTAATATCTTGAAGACATCAAGGTCATCCATGGCATCCAGGCTACCATAAGTCATTCTGACTTTTTATCTTGCCACTGGACTTCAATGACTTTAAAGGAGTCAACTTTGGGCAACTCTGTTTCCTTTAACCCTAGACTCATGTGTAAATCAAGACATCACTCAAAAGTGATGTCATTGAATTTGTTTGAAAAAGGACAAAAAATACCAACAGTATGTGTAAGATATCATACTAAGTGCTTGATATGAAAAGAAAGGAAAAAAGACAATCCCTGTTCTCAAGGAGTTCATGAGGGAGATAACATGAAAAAAAATCTAATCTGATAACATTTTGCAGATAAAGAAAATAAGTCCCAGAAAGGTGACTTGCCCAAGTTGACACATGTATAATATATTAAATATAAGACCTAGGATTCAAAATCAATTTCTCTGACTCCAAAACCATCAGTCTTTCTATAAAAGTGGTCTAATAAAACCATGCAAGGAGAAAGAGTACACAGTTGTAATTCTTTAAAATATGCTTTCTATACAAACCTTTTCTCTACTGAAACTTTAGTATGTGATGTCTTAGAAGCTTCATGACACATTTGGTTAAAGAGCTCAGTCTCATGTCATCAGTAACAAATTAATTATAGCAATCTTATTGTGAAAGGAAAGCCATGAAGTTTTATATCCCTCATAACCAGCGACTCTCCAAAGGAAAAGTGTACCGAGAACACACTTTTAAGTTTAATCTTCACCATTCATATTTTCATCATCACTTTTTAAATTCTAGATTATCACCAATAACTTGTTGACATTTTATTGTTACTACACAAAATGATAAATAAAGTAGCATTGGTAGCATTTACAGATTTCCAAGGTGTAAAAGTTTACAGTGAAATTTTAACAATTACTTCTTAGCTGCCAGTATGGAACAATTCCAACACACCCTTGAATAACTAATGAGATACATAGAAAAGAGAAAGGAAAGAAGGAAGAAAGGAGGCAAAAATAAAGGAAGAACAAAAGAAAAAAAGAAGGAAAGAAAGAAAAAAGAGTGAGAAAGAAAATGCTATGACTTTACAAAGTAAAACAAAGTGAGAAACTAGAAAATTAACAGAAATCTCTATGAGTTCTCATTCTGCAGCTATGAATGCCTCTCCATATTTTGAGTGATAAATTTGCAAGTAGAGAGGAACAAAGAGTACATACCATAATATAATATCTGAATAACAGAAAAAAGGTTGACTTCCTTGATTTCTGTTCCTCTTCCCAAGGGTATCAGTTTTTGTTGTTGTTTTTTTCTTCAATGAAAAGAAAGGTATTCACTGGATCTGTGATTTCATTGGTTTGGGAACTTACTGTAATGCTAGACTTAGAATTTTTCTTGGAAACTTTCAGGTATTGGGGCGGCCAGGTGGCTCAGCAAGTAAGAGCACCAGCTACAGTGTCAGGACGACCTGGAGATCGAATCCCGGGCTCAGACACTTAGCACCCACCCAGAAACACCTGGCCGTGTAACCTTGAGCAAGTTACTTAACCCCAATTGCTTAGGGGCAGCCAGGTGGCTCAGTGAGTAAGAGCACCAGCTCCAGTGTCGGGATGACCTGGATCAAATCCAGGCTCAGACACTCAACACCACACCCAGAAATAACTGGCCGTGTAACCTTGAACAAGTTACTTAACCCTGATTGCTTTAAAAAAAAAAAAAAAAGAAACTTTCAGGTATTAACTGACTTGCCAGTATACATCAGAGGCAGGGCTTGAACTCAACCCTTTGTGACCCAGTTTAGCTTGATATCTTCTGGCTTGATATCTGTCTTGTATACCAGGATACTTGTGATAGCTGCAATATTGTTCCAGAAAGTGTTGGTGCTAATGATAACCTGAAAGAGTTAATATATCATGATATCCTGCAAGCACTTGTTTTAAATCAATAAAACTAAAGGTTTAAAAGCAAGGTATCCATCCCACTGTCTTTTATATCTATAGTCTAATTATAAGTTCTTGGGGAAACCACAATAGCAATAGCAAAAAGACTGGGGAAAATATTCTTAGTTCAAGAGGGAAGTAAACGTTGAAGGGGGAATATTGAAAAGTGAAAGAGCAAAAGAGGGAATTCTCTGAAAGAGAGAAATCTGAGTGTTCAGAAAGATGAGTGAGTAAGAAAGGTTATGACTGAATAAAGCAGACACATAAGAATAAAGCTACTACAAAAAAATGAAACTTCAAAGGCTGAGATACTGGAAAGAGTCCAGAATATAGCAAAAGAATCCGGAACCCAAATGAATGCAGAGCCAAGGTAGGGAATGAAAAGAACATTGTACCAGAGATGGCTATAAATCCAAAGAATATTTCTGGTTCAGAGGACCAAGAGATCAGCAAAGAATAAGATAGGTAGTGAGAAATGACAAAGATGTTTTTTTGATAGAAGAGGTTGAACAGTCATAAAATAATAAAAAAATAATAATCCTTTCTTTGGGATAATAAAGGAGAACGATGGAAAGGAGACAGCAAAAACACAGCCATGATTTCAAGAAGTAGAGGAATTAGGACTTTCTGCTGAAGAATATCAATCTTCCATATAAATAAATAATTGAAACACTATATGGTTTTGGATGTATTCATCTGATGGATGGAATCCAGGCAAAAACTGAGGAAAATTAACCAAAGTATTATAGTGCATATATATCCATCTTAGCCACATGGTTTCAGTCTCTCAGAAGGAAGGCCTTTTCAAGGCTGCAGAAAACCAGAAGGAATTGAAGATTTCCTATGACATCTCTCTACACTTTACTTAATCCTGGTTATCAGTGTTATTTCTGAAGGGAGGTATTATATTCAGATGAAGTCATGCACCATTTTAAGTGCTTGTTGAAATCAACGTTTTGTGTTGAGTCCTGGGGATAGAAAGGTGAAAACAGTCTAATCAGAGTGAAAACATGTAAACACTTATTTACAAACAAGATATAAACAGGATAAAATGGAGATGATCTCAGAGGGATAGCAACAAGATTAATAGGAGTCAAGAAAGAATTCTTGCAGATGAGATTTTAGCTGAGACCTGAAGGAAGTCAGAAAGTGAAGATGAAGAGGGAGAGAATTCTAGACATGAGCAATAGATAGTAAATGTTCAGGGAAGTAGAAAATGAAGGGTTTTGTGAAAGGAACAAGGGGTAGCATTTTCACACGTTTTTATCATATTTTCATTTAATTGGCTGTTACAAGCATGTTTTCAAGGTATCAAGGCATGAGGACAATTATTTTAGGGAGTTACACTTATATCCTTAGTAATAACTGAGTCTATGTAGAACACCATTTAAATTTATTATCATGCAAGATCCCTTAGGTTTTTAACAATGCAACTGGATACTTCACTGCTTGATTTAAAAAACAAACAAACAAAGAAAAAAAAAAACTTTGGACACTAAAAATCTTTAAATGTTAGAACAAACAATTTTGGACTCAAGGAAAGAGAAAGTTACATAGAACTACAAAATTAAAAAAAATAAAAAGAAATATTGGCCATCCAAAGAACTAATGGGAATTGATTTTCATCATTCTCTAAATTGTCTTAAAATGAAGATGTCATAAAGTAAGGGTAAATAAATCTATGAAATTCAAAGAAAGTTGATCATATCTTCTATAATAGGGCTATTTAAAGACAAAATTATATCAATTAATCAATAAAAATGTATTAATAACCTACTATGTGCCAGACACTGTGATAAACACCGGAGATACAAAGAGACAAAAAACAGTTCCTTTCCTTAAAGAGCTTAAATTCTAAGGGGATTGAAATATGATATGATAACAACATTTCTATATAATCAGATGTATGGCCTTATCTCCAAAATTTGCTTTTAAAATAATTTTTGAACTCAGATAAAGTTAAAGAAAAGCTTCCTGAATAAAAAGTCAATCAATGTCTTCCCTGTAGTATCTATTATTCTATACTGCAGTTATAAATATGCCACAGTATATCCTAAAACAAGGGGATCTTGGGCCTGTACAAAAACTCCCTCTCTACCTTCTACCACTTTCACAAAGGACTAACATGTGGTTTGGGATTTCTAGGGAGGTACATATGAGCAAAAGGTAGTGATCAGGTTTTCAGAGCTGGAACTTCTCTATTAGGAGGTGTTTGAACATTACCATCTGGAAACCCCTGCTCTTGGCTCCTGTTCTGTTCCTACTCCACTGTAACAAGGCCTTCAAAAGTCCTAAATCATCCTGGCAGATTGGAGCCAACCTGGGTGTCAGTTGTGGGACAGCAGCACATTTCACACAGGGCTTATGTTCCCCCAACAACTCTTTCCAAACTGTTTTCCCAGAACTTCCTGAAGGGACTAGTGCTTTGAAAAAAAGGAAAGAAAATTCCTGAAACCTGGGGGCTAATTGCTGGTTGTAAAGTAGCTGTGGTCTGCTTTTCTTACCACAGGGAGAGACAGTCCAAATTTATAACCTCATGTACAGGTAGAGAGACTGTTCTGTGTGAAAAGTGAGTGATACAAATCAAACGAATGTGTCTCAACTCTGTTCACCAACCATTCGAACTTAGTAGTCATCCCACATCTCCCTTCCTCCTTCCAGCCCCCAGCATTATTCTATGGTATTGTACTCTAGCTGAAAAACAAATGGACACATATTCCTTGGGAAATGACAGAGTCATCAGGAAGACAGGAAAATAGAGAAGTCTGCCTCAGTGGAAATAGCCAAGGTACCATGGCATATGGAGTAAATGAATTGTGAGCCAGTAATCATAAGCCTGAAATCATAAGATTATTATTTTTTTAATCCCATTTGCTCAGTCTGCACAAACATTCCCAGACATCAAACCCTTGCATGATGATATATCCTAAGAGTCAATAAAGAACATTTATTTCATAGGGTACTTTTCTGAAAGTGTGTATAACCCTGCTAGCTATCTTTCCAAAACCGTTGTGTACATATGCATGGAATACAAACATAAATACATGGAATACATGTAATAAGATAAAAGATGAGTGATGATTTGAAATTCTACATCTTTTTCTCTCTCTAGTTTCCTACTCCTCTTATAATGCTATATTTAGAACTTTTTCCTTTAGATCATCCACAGCCCTTTGCTGTGGGTTCTTTGCGCCTGTTTGTAGCAGCATAGCATTGGAAACTATCAGAACTGGTAACTTCTGAAAACTGGAATTACTTTTTATTTTTTTTCCTGGGTATGCCTTTAATTTGCTTTTATATTTCTCCCAGCATGAGGGATATCTGGAGTGATAAATTTTGCTTTTAGATTCTTGTGAGTTAGCCCCAAGCCATTGTGTTTGAGTTTCTTAAACTACAGGGTAAGGTTTAAACAGGACTGCCATAAGCCTCTTTCCACTGAAGTATGCTTAAGCACAGGAAAAGTGTGGTGTTTTTTCCATATTAATCCTCACATTATTAGCAAAGCCTCAACTTTGCATCTTAAACTTGCCAATATTCCTTTCCATTTTTCCATTCACATAAAGAGAAGCTGAAATTTCATAGGAAATTGATTGACTAAAGGAATTCAGGCTAAAATAATGCATTTTCTGTGTACCACTTGAATAAAAAAAAATACAGTTGGATTTAAAATGTTTTACTCTCCATTCTCTTAAAGCCTATAATTATCATGCCCTCTCCCCTTTCATTTGACAGCTTTGAATAATAGTATGTCAGGCTTTGAGCTGAATTTTCATTTCCATACATCTCTGAGATGCTGGGCACATCCCTCGAACAACACTAACAAGTACAATATCCCCTGTGCTCAAGAAGTGTTGTCTTCTTTCTTTCTTTTTTCCAAGTTTATTGAAAGAAGGAAGAAAACAAGTCACATTGGTATGTGATGATTTTGTCCAAGATAGACTTTGGCTAGTTAGGCATTACATACCTAATTATGAATTTTACTCCAGGATGTCTGAGTTTTTTCTCATTCCCTTGTGGAACAGGGATAAAGGTCTCTCTTGCCAAAATAGAGCTCAGTATGACCAGAATTACTATAATTTATCTAGCTATCAAGGCTTCATAACACAACTTACTGGACATTACAAAGTTGAAATGACTCACATAAATTTTGATTCATTACTAATACTGCTGCATTTGGATAGACACAACTTCTGCTGTAAGCTACCATGGAATTTTACCCACCTTTATTCAACAAACTGGGAGTTCTGTATGTGTATAGTACTCAGAGAATGAAAAGTGTGTATGTGGTTTTATCTGAGTTGGGAGTCTATCAGGATAGATCAAACATAAAATAAAATACATTATAGGTGTGTAATGTAAGAACTGTGGAGTTCTGTGAGAGTTCATCTGAGAAACTGATCACATGCTTTGGGACTATGGGGAAGGCTTCATGGAGAAGATACCTTTTGTGGTTAAGAGAGGTATAGGAATTAGAAAAGGAAGAACTGGGCAGGAAGAGGAACCAAAGGACACAAAAAGGTGAATTCAGAGCAGTAAGAAAATATAGGTTATATTCAAGGAATATGAAGCAATTCAACTTAAATTAAAATTGTTATGTCTAGTAGCCATGTGACCTTGGACAAGGCACTTAACCCCAATTGTCCTGCCTTCTCCCCTCCAAAAAGCAATAATAATAATAATAAAATAAAATTGGAATGTCTAAAGAAGAAGCATAGTAAATGATATTCCAAATGTAGAATGAAGACAAACCATAGAAAGTCTTGAATGTTAAATTTAGGAATTTTGGCTTTATTAATTATTGAGTAGAGAATAGAGGTTTTCAAGAAAACAGATGCACAGTTATGATTTTTTATTATTTAAAATAGTAAGTTTTTATTTTTATTGTTGTTTGCCAATTCCCATGGGTTTTCTAAATATTCCACCATAAGTTATACAAACTGCAACTGTGATTTCAGTGTAATAGAGAAATTCCAGCTGTTATTACCTTTACCAATGAAAATCACCAACTTCTCTACCATTAATAACTTTTTTAAAATTAAATTTTATGTTTATTTTTATTTTACATCATTCATTTCCACAAGATTTTGAGTTACAAATTTTCCCTCCATCGTTCCCCTAGCCACCACCCCAAAACAGTGATCTCACTGAAATTCCCCTTTCCCAGTCTACTATCTCCTATATCCTCCCCCATCCCCTCTCTGAATTTCCAGTAGTGCAAGATGGATCTCTATGCCCCAGTGCCAGTATATCTTATTTCCCAGTTGCAGGTAAAAAATAAATCCCTCTCTGTCTCTGTCTCTGTCTCTGTCTCTCTCTGTCTCTGTCTCTGTCTCTGT
>NW_027185809.1:44025389-44076216 GCF_028583685.1 Petaurus breviceps papuanus
TCTCTCTCTCTCTGTCTCTCTCTCTCTCTCTCTGTCTCTCTCTCTCTGTCTCTCTCTCTGTCTCTCTCTGTCTCTCTGTCCAGCTCTGTCCAGTTCCAGCCCTGCAGTGATAGGCCTGACAATGGCCCTTGTGGTTCGTGGGTCAACTTGCTGCCACATTGATCAGTCCTTGTCAGAACCTCTGTGTGCCCCAGTGTCTGGGCCTCTGCTCGCCCCAGCATCTGGGCCTCTGCCCCCCTGGCTTTGAAAACCCAGATGTTGGCGCTGCCCTCTCTGGTAACTAACTAGGTATGGATTTAATGGTCAAACAGCTGGAAGCCCTGTCTGCTTAGCTGTTTTATTTTCTGTTGTGACTTTTGTTTGTATTATCTGAAGTTCAGGGTGCTGACTTTTCCCCCGATCTATGTAAATAATATATGTTTGATTGATTAAAGTAAGATTGTTAACCAATTTTGAGTAGCTTTCCTTTAGAAAAGCAGATCTGTGCTAGCAGACATCCTGGGCATGCTATGGTGCTTGCTGCTACAGATGTACAGACTTTCCTGACGAAAAAGCCAGAGCTGAATGGAAAATTTGATCTCCAAATACAAGAGCCAAAAGAGACATAAAAAGGCAAACAGGGAAAGCACGTGCACACACACACACACACACACACTCCTAGTTACATGTAAAAATAACATTTTTTTTTTAGTATTTGTTTTTAAAACTTTGATTTTTCAGATTCTTTCCCTTCTTCCCTCTGCACCCACCCCCACTGAGAAGAAAAGCAATTCAATATAGGTCGTAGATGTGAAGTTACCAAAAAACATTTCCATAGTAATTATATTGGGAAATACTAACAATATTTCCCTGCATCCTATCTTGGCCCCCACTTATACTGTTTTATATTTTGACCCTGTCCCTTTTCAAAAGTGTTTGCTTCTAACTACCGTCTCTCCAATCTGTCCTCCCTTATGTCATCCCCCATCTTATCCCTTTCCCCTTTAATTTCCTGTAGGGTAAGATACCCAATTGAATGTGTATGTTATTCCCTGCTTAAGTCAAAATCAATGAGAGTCAGGGTAGACCTGACTCTCTTACTTGAACTTCCTGCTCTTCCTCTCCATTGTATTAGTTTTCTCGTGCCTCTTTTATGTGAAATAATTTACCCTATTCTATCTCTCCCTTTCTCCCTCTCCCAATATATTCCTCTCTCACCTCTTAATTTTTTTTTTTTTTAGATATCATCCCTTTCTATTCAACTGATCTGGTAACCACTGTCTATGTATACTTATACACATATATACAGACACTCATATCCATATTTATGAATACATACACCCTCCTATATATACATATATATGTATACATACACATTCCCTTCAACTCTCCACATACTGAGAAAAGGGTCATACTGAGAAAAGTTACAGTTATAGTCTTTCCATGTAGGAATGTAAATAGTCTTATTATTTCTTTTTTCTTGTTTACCTTCTCATGCTTCTCTTGCTTCTTATATTTGAAATTAAAATTTACTCCTTGGCTCTGTTTTTTTTTTTTCCCTCAAGAGTGCTTCAAAGTTCTCTATCTCAATGAATGACCATATTTTCCCCTGAAGCATTATACTCAGGTTTGCTTAGTAGGTGATTCTTGGTTTTAATCCTAGCTCCTTTGACTTCTGGAATATCATATTCCAAGTGCTTCGATCCTTTAATGTAGAACCTGCTAGTTCTTGTGTTATCCTGATTGTGATTCCACAATACTCAAATTGTTTCTTCCCAGTTGTTTTTAATATTATCTCCTTGAACTGGGAACTCTGGAATTTAGCTATAATATTGCTAGAAGTTTTCTTTTTGGAATCTCTTTCAAGAGGTGATTGGTGAATTCTTTCAATTTCTATTTTGCCCCCTACTTGTAGGATATCAGGGCAATTTTCCTTGAAAATTTGTGGAAAGATGACATCTAATATTTCCAATGAGTTATTTTACATCACCTTCTATTTTTTTTTTCATTTCTTTAGTTCTGCTTTATGGTATCTTTATTTCTCATAAAGTAATTAGCTTCCATTTGCTCCAATCTGTTTTTGAAGGCATTATTCTCTTCAGTGAGTTTTTGGAATTACTTTTCCATATGGGCAATTTACCGTTTTAAGGCATTCTTCTCTTCATTGGCTTTTAGGGCCTCTTTTGCCATTTGAGTTAGTCTATTTTTTAAGGTGTTACGTATTTTCAGTATTTTTGGAGTCTCCTTTGGCATGCTGTTGACTTGCTTTTATTTTCTTTTTTTCCCAAATGCTTTATTAACTTCTGATTTACATAATTCATTTCCACCAGTTTTTGAGTTACAAATTTTGTCCCCATTTTTCCCCTACCCAACACCCCAAAATAGCAGTCACATAAGATATCTCCTCCTCTAATCTGCTCTCTCCAATATTTTCTCCCATACCCCTTTCAACATTTCCAGTGGATCTCTATGCCCCAGTGCCTGTAATATCTTATTTCCCAATTACATGTAAAATAGTATTAATAATAGTATATTTATATATTTGATTTTAAAACTTTGAATTCCAGATACATTCACTTACTTCCTTGTCTCCCACCATTACTGGGAAGATAAGCAGTTCAGTATAGGTTGTACATGTGTGGCTAATGCAAAACAATAACATAGTAGATATATTGTAAAAGACTGACTATATTGCCCTCCCTCCTATCCCACCTCCCACTTGTTCTATTCTCTACTTTGATCCCTTACCTTTTCAAAAGTGGGTACTCCCAACTTCCCTCCCCCCAACTCTGCCCTCCCTTCCATCATCCACCCTCTCATCCCCTTCCCCCCCTACTCTCCGGGAGGGTGAGATACCCAATTTAGTGTGTATTTCATTCCCTCCTCAAGCCAGATTCAATGGGAATAAGGTTGACCCATTCCCTTTTGCCTTTGTATTCTTCCCCTCCATTGTAACCAATTTTCCTTGCCTCTTCCATATTATAGTTTACCCCATTCTGTATCTCCCCATCACCCCTCATTATATTCCTCTCACCTCTTAATTTCACCTTTTAAGTATCATCCTTCCTGTTAAATTGGTCCTGTGCCCTCTATCTATGTATACCTGTAAACATATGTACACACATTCACATATGTATTCATATGCCCATATACCCTCATATATATATATATATATATATTTCTATTCCCTTCAACTACTAAGAAAAGTTTCAATAGATGTAATTATTGTTTTTCCATGTAGGAATGTTAATAGTTCAACTTTCATAAGTTCCTTATGATTTCTTTTCCCTGTTTACTTTCTCTCTCTCTCCCTCTTTCTCTCTCTCTCTCTCTCTCTCTCTTTCTCTCTCTGTCTCTCTCTCTTTCTCTGCATTTTGGAGGGCAATTGGGGTTAAGTAACTTGCCCTAGGTTATATGGCTAGTTTTTTTGTGTGGGTGTTGTGTCTGAGGCCAGAACTGAACTCAGGTCTTCCTGACTCCAGGGCCAGTGCTTTACTTACTGTGCCACCTAGCCACCTATCTCATGCTTCTCTTCTTCTTGTATCTGAATGTCAAATTTTCTATTCAACGCTGTTTTTTTCAGCAAGAAGGCCGGAAAGTCCTCTATTCCACTGAATGATCATATTTTCCCCTGAAACATGATACACAGTTTTGCTGGGTAGGGGACACTTGTTTATTTATTTATTTATTCATCCATCTATTTACTTATTTATTCATTCATTCATTCATTTATTCATTCATTTATTTATTTATTCATTCATTTATCTATCTATCTATCTGTCTATTTATTTATTTATTTATTTATTTTTAAGCAATTGAGTTTAAGTAACTTGCTCAAGGTTACACAGCCAGTTATTTCTGGGGGTAGTGCTAAGTGTGTGAGCCCGTTTTCGATCCCCATGTCATCCCACAACTGGGACCGATGCACTTACTCACTGTGCCACTTGGCCGCCCCATGACTCTTGGTTTTAATCCCAGCTCCTTTGACCTCTGGAATATATGATTCCAAGCCCTTCAATCCCTCTGTGTAGAAGCTGCCAGATCCTGGGTTATCCTGATTGGGTTTCCAAAATATTCATATTGTTTCTTCCTGGCTGCTTGTTATATTCTCTCCTTAATGTGGGAATTCTGGAATCTGGCTATAATATTCCTAGGAGTTTTCTTTTTGGCATCTTTTTCAGGAGATGATTGGTGGATTCTTTCGAACTCTATTTTGCCCTCTGGTTCTAAAACATCAGGGCAGTTTTCTTTGAGAACTTCCTGCAGGGTGATTTCCAGGTTCTTACTTTGATCATGGCTTTCATGTAGTCCAATATTTTTAAAATTATCTCTCCTGGATCTATTTTCCAGGTCAGTGTTTTTCCCATGAGATATTATACATTGCCTTCTAGTCTTTCTTTTGTTTGGACATATTTAATAGCATCTTGATTTCTCAGAAAGTCATTAGCTTCCATTTGCTCCAATCTAATTCTAAAGCAATGATTCTCCTCATTGAGCTTTTGAAATTCTTTTGCTATCTGGGAAATGTGCCTTTTTAAAGCATTTTTCTCCTCATTGCCTTTTTGAGCCTCTTTTGCCATTTAAGTTAGTCTATTTTTTAAGGTAGTATTTTCCTCAATCAGGCTGTTGACTCTCACTTCATAATTTTCTTGCATCATTCTCATTTCTCTTCCCAATTTTTCCTCCATTTCTCTTACTGCTTCTTAAGGTCCTCTATGGCCTATAACCAGCTTGTATTTTCCTTAGAAGCTTTTGGTGCAGGAATCCTGACTTCACTGTCTTCCTCCTGTTCCATGCTTTGCTCATTTTTGACACCAAAATACGAGTCTGATGTTGGAAACTTCTGTCTGCTTTGTTTTCTTTACCTGGTCTTGTCACCCTTCAGTCACTTGACCCTTGGGCTTTTTGCCACAGTAGGACTCTAGCACCTGACAGGGGAGCTTTCATCCCAAATGCTGGGGTTTTCTCAGCTGCAGGAGGTATTAGATGGGTGCCCTCTTTGAGGTCTCCACATGCTCTGGCAAGCTGGACACACCCCCCAGCACCTCCATCCTAGACTGCAATCCAGATCCAAGAAAGTTAAAGCAAGAGCAATTATCCCTCAAACTGGTGCTTGGTCCCCCTACACTCTGCAGGCCAGGAGCTGAAGCTGCCACGTGGCACTGGCTGGCTGTGCCAGGTGTCTCAGTGGGTTTTTGCCCCAGGGCAAAAGCCACACACTCCCACTTACTGGGTCCCAATGTTCAGACCGCACTGACCTCTCATTTTGTCCTTTGCGTCTATGTGTTGACAAATCTGGAAACGGCCGCAGCTGTTGCTGATCTGGGTTCCTTCCACCCCACAGCTGGTCTGGAACACCCTGGGGAAAAAGCCTAGGTGTTGGACTGGGCTCAGCTCCCAGAACACTGTGCTGGCCAATTCTTGCTGGCCTGCTGGGCTGTCCTCAGTGGGAGGTTAGGTTCTCTGTGTCATTTTATGTGCTCTGCAGCTCCAAAGTTTTTTTTAGAATCCCCTTTTATATGTATTGGGGAAGGTGGAACCTGGAGCCCATTGGAGGTCCTGCTTTTACTCTGCCTTCTTGACTCCTCCCCTGTTGACTTGCTTTTCATGATTTTCCTGCATCATTCCCATTTCTCTTCCAAATATTTTCTCTACTTCTCTTACTTGATTTTCAAAATCCTTATTGAGCTCCTCTATGGCCTGTGATCAATTCATACTTTTCTTGGGTTCTTTTGATGCAGGAGTTTTGCCTCTCTTGTCTTCTTCTGGTTCCATGTTTTGATACTCTTTCCCCCCCAAAAAAAGAATTCTATATGCTGATTGTGCTTCCTCTGTTTGTTTTTGTTTCCTGTCATTTACTTGACTTTTGAGCTCTTTGCCATGGTAGAACTCTTCCAGAGTGGACAGTGCTGTGTCCCAAATTGCTAGGGTTTTCACAGTTGTCAGAGCTACTGTCAAATCTATGAGGAGGGTGCCCTCTCTCCAACCTCTGCAAGGTCTGGCATACTGGCATTCCTAACCCCAGGACCTCCACACAACTCTGTGACCTGGATCCAAGCAGGTCAAAGCAAGAGTGATTACACTCTGAATTGTTGCTTCATCTCCCTACAATCTGTAGGCTGAGAGCTCCAGAGGCAGCCAGGCAGCAGCCACCTTTTGTCCCCGGGGCAGGGGCTGGACTACACTGTTCTTTTACCCTGGATGAATGAACAGGGTACCCCACTGACATTTTACTTTCTATTTGGTATTTATGGGTTGAGAAGTCTGGAAAACACCACAGCTGCCAGTAATTCACTCTCCTGAAGTCTGCTTTGGCTGGTCTGGGCTGCTACTCAGTGTCTCCCCAAGTCTTGGCCCATGCAGCTCACATGGAACTGTGCTCAGCTCCCACTTTGTTGTGATAGACCCTTCCTGTCGGCCTGCCAGACTGCCTTCAGTGGGACATTTGTTTCTCTCTGTCACTTTGTAGGTTCTGTAGCTCTAAAATTTGTTTAGAGTCTTTTTCTTTCAGGTATTAGAGGTGGTTGGAGTGGGAACTCAAGGAAGTTCCTGCTTTTACTCTGCCATCTTTGCTCTGACCCCCAACACTGAGCTCTTCTTTCTTTTTTAAAATCAAATTAACCAAATGTTTGTCTATTTTATAACCCTTTGGGCATAATTCTAAATTGCTTTCTAGAATGTTTGGATCAGTTTACAACTCCAACAGTGAGTCACTGCCCCAGTCTTCCCACATCCCCTCAAACATATATCATTCTGCTTGTCTGTTCTGTTAGTCAATAGAATAGATCTGATGTGGCATCCCAGAGTTCTTTTAATTTCATTTCTCTAATCAATAGTGATATAAAACCTTTTTTTCTTCTATATGATTATGGATAGCTTTGCTTTCTTCCTCTGAAAATTACCCGTTCATATCCTCTAACCATTTAGCAGTTGAAGAATGAAAGTCTCATTGTCATGAGTTCTAATCCAGCTTCAGACATTTACTGGCAATGAGACGATGAGGAAGTAATTTAACCTTGTTTGCCTTATCTGGAAAAATAACTAGAAAATCAAATGGCAAACCACTAGTATCATTGTGATGAAAACCCCCATTGGTGTCACAGAATCAGAGACAGTTGAAATGAGTTTACAATAGCAGCAAAAAACCTTGTAATCTTATAAATTTGATTATGCTCTCTATATCTTTGAGAAATGAATACTTTATTAGAAAAACTTGTTGTTAAACATTCCCCTAGCTTTCCACTTTCTTTCTCAGCTTGACTACAAGAATTTTGCTTGTGCAAAACCTTTTTAAATAAATATAATCAAAAATTTTCACTTTTGTGTATTGTAATGTTCTCTCTCTCTTTCTCTTACTTGGTGACAAATTCCTCCCTTACCTATAGATTTGACAGATAAACTATTCCATGCTGCCCTTATTTCCTTATGGTATCATGCTTTATTTCTAAATCATTCATTTATTTAACGTTGTCTTAGTACATGGTGCGATAAGTTGCCCTACACTTAATTTCTACCAGTTTTCCTCACAGTTTTTGCGAAATAATAAATATTTTTCTCAATAACTTGGATCTTTGGGTTTATGAAGCAATGGATTACTTTTGTTATTTACTTTTGTCTATTGTGTACCTTATCTATTCCAGTGACCCAACATTCTTAGCCAATACTAAATTGTTTTTATCTTTACTGCTTTATAATGCAATTTGAGACCTGGTACTTCTAAACTTTCTACCTTCACATTTTAAAAAATTGATTTCATATCTCTTCTTGACCTTTTTTTTAACTTCCAGATGAATTTTGTTGTTATTGTTGTTTCCTAGGTCAGTGTAATTTTTTTGGTAGTTGGATTGGTATGCCACTGAATAAGTAAATTAATTTAATTAGAATTGTCATTTTTGTTATATTGACTCAGCCTACCTATGGGATATTAATATTTTCCAATTGCTTAGATCTGTCTTTATTTGCATAAAAAGTAAATTATAATTATGTTCATATAGTTCCTGATTTTGTCTCGGCAGGCAGAATCTCAAGTATCTTGTATTGTCCTCCATCATTTTAAATAAAATTTCTCTCACTACTAGACTTTCTTGGCGCTATGTAAAAATGGTAATAATTTCTGTATGTTTATTTTATGTCCTGCAACTTTGCTAAAGTTGTCAATTATTGCAACTTGTTTTTAGTTGATTCTCTATGATTCTTTAAGTATGGCATCATATCATCTGCAAAGAATGATATTTTTGTTTCTTCATTACTCATCTCAATTTGTTTTTCTTCTCTTACATTTCAAGTATAATGGTGAATAACAGTGCTGATAATGGGCATCCTTGTTTCATCCCTGATCTCCCCGGGAAGACTTCTAGTTTATCTGTATTACTGATAATATATGCTGGTTTTAAATAAATACTACCTAAGATTTTAAGGAAAGCCACAATTAATCCTAGGCTCCTCTCCCTCCCTCCCTCCCCATCCCCCTCTCTGTGTAATAGGAATGTCTGTTATATTTTGGCAAAATATATTTTTTTCTGAACCTATTGAGATTATCACATGGTTTCTCTTGGTTTTCTTATTGATATGGTCAATTATGATAATAGTTTTCTTTATATTGAACCTGCTCTACATTTCTGAAATAAATCCCACCAGGGCATAGATTTCTGATATGTTGCTGCAATCTTGTTATACCATTTTATTTAATATTTTTTGCATAACTCCTTCTTTTGCCACTTTTTCCAAATAGTTTATATAGAATTAGAATCAATTATTCTTTAGATTTATGGTAGAATTCACTTGTGAATCCATCCCATCCTGATAATTTTTTTCTTGTGGAGCTCATTGATGGTTTGTTCAGTTTCTTTTTCTGAACCAAGGTTATGCAATATTCCATTTACTCTTCTGTTATTCTGATACATGTATGTATGTGTATGTGTGTATATATATATATATGTGTGTGTGTGTGTGTGTGTGTGTGTGTAAATATTTATCCATTTTATTTAGGCTAGATTTATTGACATATAATTGAGCAAAATAGCTCCTGATAATTGCTTTACTTTTTTATTGGAGGGAGGAAGGCAAGGCAATTGGGTTTAAGTGACTTGCTTAAGGTCACATAGCTAGCTAGTTAAGTGTCAAGTCTCTGAGAGTGCATTTGAACTCGAGTCCTCCTGACACTGTGCTACTTTCTTTTTCATTGGGTGGTGACTACAATCTTTCCATTTCTGATACTAGCAATTTTGTTTTGTCCTTTAGTTTCTTAAAAAGTCAAATAACCTATAATTTAACTATTTTTTTTCATAAAACTAGATCCTATTTTTATTTTTTTGGTTCAATGGTTTTCTTACTTTCTATTTTGTTAATTTCTATTTTGATTTTCTGAATTTCCAATTTGGTCTTTAAATTGGCACATTTAATTTCTTTTCTTCTGTTTAGTTTTAAGTTACCTGTCCAATTCATTGATCTGCTGTTTCTTTCTTTTATTGATGCAAGCACTTAGAGACATAAATAGTCCCCTAGGTACTGCTTTGGCTATAATATAAATTTTAGTATGCTATCTCATTGTTATTCTCTTTTATTAAATTATTAATTGTTTATATGATTTGTTCTTTGATCCACTCAATATTTAGAATTAGATTATTGTTGTTCGAATTAAATTATTTAGTTTCTTTTTTTTTGTTAAGTAATGGGGGTTAAGTGACTTGTCTAGGGTCATACAGCTAATGTTTGAAGCCAGATTTGAACTCAGTCCCTTCTGCCTCCAGGGACAGTGTGCCACTGTGCCACCTAACTGCCTCATTAATATTTAATTTATATTTCCATGTCCATTTACTGAATGTCATTTCTGTGGCATTACAATTGAAGAGGATATTTTTGACTGTATTTTGTTGTAAAGTTTTTGTTCCCTAATAAATGGTTGGGGTTTGGGTGCTTTATTTTGTTTGTTTGTTTTGTTTTTGTTGCTTTCTTTCTTTCTTTCTTTCTTTTTGGTAGGGACAAGTCATGGCTGACAGGGAAAAAAAAACTATATATATTTTTTTTATTCTCATTTAATTTTCTCCAAAGGCCTATATCTAACATTTTTTTTCTAATAGCCTATTCTCTTTCCTAGCTTCTTTATTGTTTTGTTTTGTTGGGAGTTTTTGTTAGATTTGTCTAGCTTGGTGTAATGGGAATGTAAATTTTTAAGATCTTCCCTGCCCCTAGGCTAAAGTGCACCTGGAGCCTGGGGTGGGAGGCTGGTTTTTAGTAGAAACTTTTTGATTGGCCAGTGGTTCCAGAAGGTTGTTACATTCTCTGAGCCAGGAGCAGGCTATATAAACCCTGATTTGAGGCTTTGTTTTGGGGCTCACTTTGAGAAGAATTCTGTGATTTGATCAGATGAGACTCTGGGCAGCCGTTTCTGAGAGCCACCCAGTTTTGAAAAAACCCAGATGTTGATTTGGTATGGATGTAATGGTTGGACAGTTTGGAAAACTGTCTACTTGATCTGTTTCTCTGTCTTGATAATTCTGTCTGTATACTCTGAAGTTCGGGGTGCTGACCTTTTCCCCCTGAACTAGGTAAATGATACATATTTGACTGATTAAAGTAAGCTTGTTAACCCATTTTGAGTTGCTTTCCTTTATCAAAGCTGATCCAAGAACCTGTGTTGGCAGCCACCCTGGGGATGCTGGGGTGCTTGCTGATACAAAATGACAACGAGGATGGGATCTGCACAGTAAAAGGTAAGTATGGGGGCTGGGATAATTATTTGTTTCCCAGTTGTGGTAGCTGTGACTCTGTGGAGCCATGGACCAGGAGAAAAGAATGGCCTGCATGTGGACTTCACTGAGCTGAGAGCAGGAATGGTGAGCTGCCTGCATCGGGACCTTGGCAGAAGCCAGGTCCAAGCTGCCACCTGTGGAGGGAGAAGGAACCCAGGAGCTCAGAATTCAGCCACAGGAAAAGATAAGAACTGAGCAGCAAAGCAGGGGCACTGAATGTGTTTCCTTGCTGCATCCCACTGTTTGGGACCCAGGGGGAGGTTGGACTTGTGACTATGGTGGGTGGGATGAAGTGCCTTGGACCCCCAAGGACCCCACCTTGTTGGTTTTGTTGCCCAGCCCCCTCTCAGTACTTGGAAGCAGGGGCTGGAGCTGTGTGAGGGGAAGGACACCCCACTCCACCCAAGAGAACTTTATTTGGATTCTTGTTTTGAATTGAGGTGATAATGCTATGTACTTTGTGTTTGATTAAGTCCCAGTGGTCACTTTGGTAATTTTAGTTCTGTATCTTGAAAATGTGAGCTAAGAGATGTTTAGTGCTAATTCAAAAGTAAAATTACTATGCTATGGGCATGAAAGATCTTGGGGCTGAATGTAATGGGAATGTAAATTTTTAAGATCTTCTCTGCCCCTAGGCTAAAGTGCACCTGGAGCACTTTTTTTTTTTCCAGTAGAAACTTTTTGATTGGCCAGTGGGTCCAGAAGGTTGTAACATTCTCTGAGCCAGGAGAAGGCTATATAAACCCTGATTTGAGGCTTTGTTTTGGGGCTCACTTTGAGAAATATTCTGTGCTTTGATCAGATGAGACTCTAGGAAGCTGTTTTTGAAAGCCCCCTGGCTTTGAAAAAACCCAGATGTTGATTTGGTGTGGATGTAATGGTTGGACAGTTTGGAAACCTATCTACTTGATCTGTTTCTCTGTCTTGATAATTCTGTCTGTATACTCTGAAGTTCGGGGTGCTGACCTTTTTCCCCTGAACTAGGTAAATGATACATATTTGACTGATTAAAGTAAGCTTGTTAACCCATTTTGAGTTGCTTTCCTTTATCAAAGCTGATCCAAGAACCTGTGTTGGCAGCCACCCTGGGGACGCTGGGGTGCTTGCTGATACACTTGGAAAGGGGCAAGTTGAAGTGCCCCCACTAATATTATTTTCCTATTTCCTCCTGCAAATCATTTAACTTCTTTAAAAATTTGAATGTTATATCATTTGGTGCAGATTTGTCTATTATTGATATTACTTGTCTCTGGTATTTCTTAGCAAGGGATAGTTTACCTTCTTATCCCTTTTAGTTAAATCTATTTTGGTTTTTACTTTGTCTAAGATCATGATTGCTACCCCTACTTTTTTATTTCATCTGAAGCATTATAACTTCTCCAACCCTTTATTTTAGCTGCTTCAACTGTGTTTTCCTTTCCCCAAATTACAAATAGGGTCCTGGTTTTTACACTACTTTGTTTCTGCTTCCATTTTATGGGTGAGTTCATCCCATTCATAGTCATGGTAATGATAATTTGTCTATTTCTTTCCTTTCTGTTTTTCCCCTTTCACTCCATCCCTCCTCAAAGACCACCACCTCCCCCAATTCACCTTCCCTTCTATCAATCCCTCCTTTTCTGATCCACTTCCCTTCCTATTTCCCTGCATGGTAAGACTGATTTCTATAGCCAACTGAGTGTGTGTGTGTATGTGTGTAATCCCCTCTTTCAGTCAATTATGATGAGAGTAAGCTTCAAGCATTGCCAACCCCCCATCTTCCCCTCCACTTTAAAAATTCTTTCATGCTTCTTTTATGTGAGTGTATTTGTACCATTCTCTCTCCCCCTTCTCCTTTCTCTGAGTGCATTCCTTTTTATCACTGTAGCAGCAAGCACCCCAGCATCCCCAGGGTGACTGCTCACACAGGTTCTTAGATCTGCTTTGATAAAGGAAAGCAACTCAAAATGGGTTAACAAGCTTACTTTAATCAGTCAAAAATGTATCATTTACCTAGTTCAGGGGAAAAAGGTCAGCACCCCGAACTTCAGAGTATACAGACAGAATTATCAAGACAGAGAAACAGATCAGTTAGACAGTTAGCATACTGTCCAACCATTACATCCATACCAAATCAACATCTGGGTTTTTCAAAGGCGAGGGGGTCTCTGAACAACACAACGGCTTCCCAGAGTTTCATCTGATCAAATCACAGAACACTTCTCAAAGTGAGCCCCAAAACAAAGCTACACATAAGGGCTTATATAGCCTTCTCCTGGCTCAGAGAATGTAACAACATTATTGACTCACTGGCCAATCAAGAAGTATCTACTGAAAAACAAGCCTCCCACCCCAGGCTCCAGGTCCACTTTAGCCTAGGGGCAGGGAAGATCTTAAAAAAATTACATTCGCATTACAATCACCTATTATTTTTTTTTTCTTTTGGATATTACACCATCATAGTCTACTCATACATGTAACTTCTGTCTCTGTTCAATTCTTCTAACTGCCGTAATTTAAAAAAAAATTCTTAGGAGATGTACAAGTATCATCTTTCCATGTAGAATGTGAACTGTTTAACCTTATTGAATCTATCAGGGTTTCTTTTTCCTGTTTACGTTTTATGCTTCTCTTCAGCTTTGTGTTTAAGTGTCCAATTTTTAGTCATCTCTGATTCAGGAACATCTATATATCCCCTGTTCATTTAATGTTCATTTTTCTCAGCATAAGGATTATATCGAGTTTTGATGTGTGGGCGATTCTTGATTGTTATCTTAATGCCTTTGCCCTCTAGAATATTATATTCCATACCTTCCAATTCTTTATGTATAAGTTGCTAACTCTTGTTTTATCCTGGCTTTGACTTCTTTATATTTAAATTGTTTCTTTCTACCTGCTTGCAATATTTTCTCCTTAACCTTTGAGCTCTGGAATTTTGCTATACTATTCCTAGGAGTTTTCATTCTGGAATCTATTTCAAGAGGCAGATGGTGGATTTTTTTGACACTCCCTTGCCTCTGGCTTTACCACAGTTGTGAACTTAGTCAGAAGGGTAAGTCAAATATAAAGAATCCTCAACTCCTCCTTGCTCTGGCATACAGGAAGCTAACTAAATGATTTGGGTCTTAATCTGTTGAATCAACACTCAAAGATGGTTTCATTTTATTTTAGGGAAAAATTAGCCTCTCCTATGTGGTGAGCACCTTTGAAGATACTGTTCCAAAAATGAGTAAGTACCACAGATATTATCAATTTTCCAGATGAAAGAACTAAAGATCAGAGAGATTAAATGATTTGCTCATGGCCACATAGCTTGTGATAGAGGTGAATTTGAACCCAGGCTTTCTTGACTTTGAGTAAAACTTCATCTACTCTTAAAATCTACTCTTTTAAGGTGAAAGTGAATTAATTTAATCTAGAAGATTAAAATCTGGAGACTTATTAGCCATGTTATAATAATTTTAAGATTCATTCTTTTTTTCCACTAAGCCACATACAGAGGCATATTGCTTTAATTGTATCCCTGCCAAGTGTGACTTCATCAGTCCCCCATCCTCAGTGCTGAACTCTGGTTTAAATCAGGGAATGCTTTGAAATACTTGATCTGACTGATGTTTCTTATGATAATAAGTGTTTTGCCAACTACTGCCATGTTCAGGTTTTGTCTTTTTGTGTGTTCTCGTGTTAAGAACAGAAGCTGTGATGCAAATAAAGAAAACAGACTGCCTGAAAAAAGATAATGGCAAAGATATCTAGAATTTCCAGCTGAGCAGTCAGAATCAAAGTTCTCCCTTCAGTTTTACTCCCTGTACTATCATTCCTATTCACAACATTATCTGTATTAGACATAAGAATAGGTTATTTAATATGTCATTTGACAAGGCACTTGAGGGTCCCTAGTGAGGATTTGTAAGCAAAGTAGTTTCAATGGAGTAGCTGCCAGTGATAGACTTGCTATTACTTTTAGACAATTGAGAAGTAGGGTGATAAATGAAATGATATTTATGTAGATAGTATCTTTTCACCCTTCTTATTCTTCATTCTCTATCTGTTCTTTATTGTTTGAAAGGTGATGTAGTTTCAGCCATTATCTAATTCATTCAATAAACACTAAGTTCCTAACATATGCACTGGTCTCTTTTACACTAGAGATGGTACAGAAATGAAATATGTCCCTTGTCCTCATAGAGATACAGTCTATTGAGATTGAAACATAAAATAAAATAGCATATAGTATATGAATATGCCTTCATTACACTATGGATTGAGTCTTTGGGCATTAAAGAACAAATCACTTGCATTTTTGGACTCCCTCTAATAGTCTACCTCCTTAAAATGAGATATGACTTTTGACTATAGATGTGACAAATGACATGTGTTTTTATGTTGGAATCACACCCCTTCATTCAGGATAGAGGTAATTGATTAAAAGATGTCCTCAGAATAAGGAACAATATAGCCCCGGGTCTGGTCCCAGCACATTCTGGTTGTGTGACTGAGCAAATTACTGAATGTATCAGTGTTCCAAGAAATCCTCTAAGATTATAAGGTACATGGAAGGTGCCTGCATTGGTAGAGGAAGATCTCCTGTTCAGGGAATTCCCTATACCAGTGAAATCACAAGGATGGGTACATTTGTATAGACAGTAAGTGCTCTGCAATTTCAGAGGTGACAATAAGGAAAAACTTCAGAAAATATGTAGTCCAGATTTGAAATTTAAATTAGATTTCATATTCAATGCTTAGAAAAGTAACATAAGTCCTTTGGAAAATTGTGCTTTTGAGGAAATTTCCTGAACTTAGAGTAAAGAAGAGCTATACCTCTGACACTTGACAACTATGTTACCATGAGCAAGTCACTTAGCCCAGAGATATCAAATATACATCACAACACTCCCCAGTTCTGCCCAAACTAGATTAAAATATAATTTCAAAATACAGTAGACATAGGTAGTATTAATGTATAGTTTTCTTAGCCAATATGTAGTCTGTAGGTATCCTTATGTACTGTTTAGTAGCTCCATTTCTATTTGTATCTGACACTACCAATTCACCCTCTTTGAGTTTTAGTTTCTTCTTGCCTAATATAAGATGTTACCTGTAGTAGCAGAAGAATAATGATAACCATATTAACAGCCATCATTGTCATTATCATAACTCAGAGCTAAATAGCGTTTTAAGGTTTGCTGAATACTTTATACATTTCCTTATATGTACTCATATAAATACATTTCCTCATCTGACCTTCACAACAACCTGTTAAGTCTATTCAAATGTAACAGTTTTATTTATGTATGCAATTTTGTTTGAGTCAAATCAGCTTTTTGAGGTCAACAGTCTAGCATTATTGGTATTACCATTTTAAACAAGAATAAAATGTGGCTCAGAGAAATTACGTGACTTGACTAGGGGTCTCATAGTTAGCAAATGTCCAAAGTGGGATTTGAACCCTTTTCACCCTAACTCTATTTCCAACATTATGGACACTAGATTAGCTTATTGCATTGTTTCAAGGCTGTAAAATATGTATACATAAAGAACAAACTGAAGAAGGTCTCTAAAGAACTTGATGGGAGTACTATATTAATATTTCTGTGGGATTATTGAAGCCATGTCCCCATGTGTGGGGTTATTACCTTTGGCATGCCAAAGACATCTCTTGATTAAGTCTCTGTAACAGGGGGAGCTCCTAGGATCTCTTAGAATATGGGGCCAGACAAGATAAATTCTATTGCTGTCATAGAATTGACTGTTTTGAGAGGATCCTCCCATTTGTTCTTATCCTTCAAAGAAAGAACCTTCCTACTGCTTGAATTTTACTTTTTCTCTTCAATTTTTCTTCTGGAGATATCCTGAAATGAGGCATGTCTGGATGAGGAGTGATTAAGTACTAAAACTATAATCGTACTACAGAAATTATCAATACCTATTTCTTTTTAGAAATTACTGTAGTACTTTAAACAGGATGGCAATATAAAATTCATTTTCAAAAAGTCATAATTATCACAAGTTTTCAAAAGAACTTCAATTTTGATGATAATCAGAGTCTTAAAAAAATGAGTCCTTCCTAAGACAAATATACTTAAGAGCCATTAACAGAAACTTTGTAGGAGAAATGCATGGTGAATCACATATGCTTGTGCTTACAAGGCTTAAAGAGGGAAACTCCTTGGGCCATAAGTTCCTGGCTGCTTTTTAAATAACAATTTACCATTTCAGAGCACAGAATCTAAACTGCAAAACTGAGAGTGGATTTTCTTAACCTGAGATATGGCAGTAGCCAGGTTAATGGTGAAGTCTGATACTTCCTGAGGTTTACTTCTCTCTAACATCTCTCAAGTTTGCGAGTTTCATAATACAGATACAACACTGCCAGCTTTGGGGTTGCTTTATAAATACTTCAAGTTCCAGAGTTTGGATATCTAGCATTCTATCAAAAGAAGGGGATTTTCCTGAGCAGCATGCCTCTTGGAGACAGAAAAGGATTGTGTTCATGCCTGAGAGAAAAAAAAAATTGCAATTAGCTGCTGCCACTTCATTTGAAACTGTTCCAACCTGTAGCAACTTCCTATTCATAGGACAGCAAACATAACAACTAAATAACCTTGGGGAGGAGCTGGGATGGAATTTTACATTTTACAAAATGTATTTCTTTCTCTTTTTTTTATTTTTTTGGAGAAAGGAAGGCAGGGCAATTGGGCTTAAGTGCCTTGCCCGACGTCACACGGCTAGTAAGTAGTGTCTGAAACCGGATTTGAACTCAGGTCCTCTTGACTCCAGGACTGGTGCTTTATTCACTGCACCACCTAGCCACCCCAACAAAATATATTTCTGTAATACATGATTACATTAGGACCTTCTAATGATGTCAATTTGACAATGGTATATTATGATCACTGTTTTTTCAGATGAGGATGTTTAACCAGAAAGATTAAATAATAAACTAAATATATGGCAGAAGGAGGATTTGAATGTAGGTCTTCTGACTTCAAACTTATACTTCAAAAGGATTATTTGAATATGGTTTAAGAGCTGAAAAGAAACTTAGCAGTCATGTACTCCAATGCCATCACTTTCTAGATGAAAGAACCAAGGTGCAAAAGGGTTAAATTACTTGCCAAACACAGGTAGTAACACAAATGAGGTTCAAATTCATGATCTCTGTTTTGATATCCTATGTTCTTTCTAGTCTACCCTTTCAGTTCCAAGTCTTGGCTTTGAAAGATTTGAATGCACCATGTCATTTTTATCCTTCACATAATTACAATTCACATAAGTGAAATTTAGTAGTCCACTCGTTTGCCGATTACTTAGTTTTCTCCATGGGCTGCTTTGGTGGGTGATTGCTTCATCTGAAAGTTCTAACGACATTTTAAAAAACAGTAAAATAAAAGAACAGGGAAAGTGGAAGAGTTGATATCTGCTCCCTAAGAAGATAAAAGCAATTTCAGTATATATTTTAATTTGAGATAAATTTATAACTATAGAAAATACTGTCATTTTTCATCTCTTCTTCAGCCAGTTAGCTGTGATGCATTTCTTTTGACATAAACCATGCACTACACATTTAATTCTTTGATCTCAATAGATACATCTCATATTTTCATTCTGCTTCTCCCTCCTACCTCCATATCAAGTCATATAATCATAATGAAAACTAATCAACTTCCACTTGAGAGCCTGAAAGTGCATCAGGGAAGGTAAATAGAAGCAGTAAATCCATAGACAACAATGAAGAAAAAAAGAATACACCAAGACTGCTAAGCAATGGGAAAGAAGGCATTTCTAGATTTGTCTTATGAAACAATTGATGATCACATCCTTTGCCTCCCCTGTACTTGGACTATCTCTGCCCACTTATTATCCTGGAAGGAGAGATTTTTTCTTCCTGTTCTTTAATAAAATTTTTCAGTGGAACTGATTATTATTCTAAATTCCTTTTTTACCCTTGGTAATAAATATTTGTTGTAGGAGGGAAGAGAGGCAATAAATGATTGGGAGGGGATACTTTTGTTTATCAAGTGTTACTTCTTTTCTCTTTCAATTCTGTCTTTTAGAAAGTTTCTTTTGTTATAATTTACAATGGAAATTATAATATCTTTTTTTAATCCATTCACAGGCATTATGGAATTCAATTAATTAAAGTGTGTTAAGCTATTTAAGACCCTTATGTGAAAGGAAATATAAAAGGGAATATTATTAATTATTGTTATTAATTATAATAATTAAAAGCTTATTATTTAAGACTTATTGCCATCTTCCTTAAGTCATGCTAATTTATTAGATTCTTAAATCATCTGGCATAATTTTTCTCTCTCTTTATTCTAGGATAAGAAAGAATAGATTTTGTAATAAATTAACTAATTTAATTGTCAACTTTTCCCTCTGAGGATATTTTTTTCCCTATAAGCAAGATCTATTTTATTCTTACTTTAATTTTTAGGATTATGATGCTTTGATTTTTTTTTCTTTTTTGGCTCTTACTTTTTTCTCCCTTCTTGCTGCCTTAAATTGAATATCAAAGCAAGTTTTTGAAATTAACACAAGTCTGTAGCACAGATTCTGAGTCACAAAATCAAGCTAATGGAAATTTGAGAAAATCAAAAATTCAACAACTTCTAGTTATTGACTCAGACATTTGAATAGCTTTGAAAATCCCTAATATTATTTGAAGATTACTTTTTAATTATTATCTATTCAAGTATCAAAAGAGGGGTTTAATAGTGATCCAGCTGTGGTTGCTTACTTCAGTTAGGGAGAGCATGATGTTAACATTAAAAGTAGAGTTGGCTGACTCTACATACTGAGTACTATAGCTCTTCACATAGTAAATCTCAGTTTTATTCATTGTCTACACTCCCAAGCCAATGGACAACTGTGTATTATTGTTCAAGAACAATCAATAGAAAGAGTGTGAATGATTAAGTACAACTGTTATCACTAGTGTTTGTGTGTGGGGGGTTGTATTTCTTACTTTAATAAACATTTATTAAGCACCTATTATGTCAGGCATTGTGCTAACACAAAGTATTGCTCATGTTGACAGTAAGCCAATAGAAAGGTAGATTGACAGTGTGACTTCCTCAAAATATGAGGTTAGAAGCCAAGAAAACTGGGTCCCTTCATATTTATTAATTAGCATTTAAACAATCTGTTTCAGTGGGAAGAATATAAAACTTGATTAACTTCCAACCCTGAGGTTTACTATCTCCAGACACGTTACTGATACAGTCTAAGATGGCTCAGACTACTCAACCAGCAAAATAGTGATAGTACGATTTGCAGTACTCGTGGGAAAATCAAAAGAAAGTGTTTTGTTTAATCTTTTATTTGCATGTAGATAAAGTCAGAAATGTCTTAGTGCAGTTTTAAGTTACTTAAATGTAATACTGCCCTAAGATTTTAAGAGAACCCTGTATTTTATTTGTATAATCTTACAGAGTTATTTAAATATGAATTATTGTCACTTAGTCATTGCTCTTTATGTTCCACATTGCATAGATGAAAAATGGGTATAGGGATACTGATACTACCTACAATAGATGAAACAAAAAATGTTTTGAAATAGTTATTTAAAGAGCACTGATTCTGGAATAAGAGCACATCAATTTAAATTCTGCTTCTGACAACCAAGGGCAAATTACCCACCTCCTCTCAGATTCATTTATGAGGAAGATGATTGAGGCAGATGACAGAGCTGCAGTGCTACTCTAGATTTCAAATGTGTGTAATGTTGGCCAAGTCACTCATTATTTCTGGGTCAGAATTTCCTTACTTATAACAAATAGTCATTTTTTTTAAATCTCAATGGAATTAGTTATTCCTTTCCATTCTAAAATTTCATATCTGTGTGTATGTGTATATAATCACATATGTGTATATTATATGTATAAAGAATGTAAACACATATATCAAATGTGTATACTATATATCTTGTATACATACACACACACACATATATATACAATTATATATGTGTGTATTTAATTGGGCCATAATTACACTAATTCATGCCTCACTCTCTTTCCATATTTGGCCACACATACATACTATGTAAGAATGGGCCCTGATTCTGGAATATGTATACACACATGTGTGTGTGTTTGTGTACATATACAGAGATACACACATATGTACATACATATACACATACACATGTGTTATAAATGTATTTGTGTATATGTGCATATTTAATATATATTATCACATATATAGCAAATTGCTCTACTTACTCCTTTCTCTTCTCTTTCTTAAGTCCCCAATTTCACACCCACCTTATCATTTCTTCCTCTTAGCAGATGGCCTTAAATCATACTTTCGTAAGTACATCATAACCATCTGGCATAAATTCCCACATTTATCCTCATATCCACCTCAACACAACTGTTTCTATGAATACTTTCATCTTTGCCTCAAATTTCAGAGAAATAAAATTTCCCTCTTTCTCTAAAAATGCAGTCTTCCTGTATGGTTCCCTCTTTTTTTTTAAATCTATATAGACATTGCTGTTGTATGTATCTCCTATTTTTCTACAATATTATCTGTATTGCTTCTTCTCCACCATCTTTTATCATACATAGAACTCCAACTTGGAAATAAAAAAACAAACAAAAAAAAACAAATAAAAAATTTCATTCTTTTTTTACTCTTTCTAGCCTCTACTTTTTCTTTCCTTCCTTTCATGGTAAAATATAGTCAAAGAGTGTTCATAATGGCTATGTCAATTTCTCTCCTGCCTATTCCCTCCTCAGTCTCCTAGTGTCTGGTCTCTGCCTTAACCTCTTTTGTGTTCTTTTGATGATAGCCATAGACTTCCTTCTTGTTTAGGATCATATAGTAGAGAAAGTGAGGCTGGTGACCTTACACATCCCTCCCTCACTCAAATCAAAGTCAACTCCAAGTCATGTCATCATCTCCCTGATGACATGGTCGTTTTCAAGAACACAGGACAAACACAACAGCAACAACAACAATGGTTGGCTGGTCAAAACTAGTCCTTCATAAACTATTCTATTCTGTATTTTCCTCATTTTAATGATATTTAAATGTACTTCAAAACTATTTATTGAGATGTATTGGCATATCATTTCTGCAAGTAGATTTTCTTTAAGAAAAGTCAGTTGCCGGGGATAGGGATAGAGTTTAATATAGAAGGTACAGATAAGTTTTTTTTTTTATTGGTACTATCCTTTTTTATTATTAGAGACAGGATAGAGATAGAAACAAAGAGACAGAGATAGATATGTATCACTATTTATCTCTCTCTCTATCTATATGTTTATATATACATGTATATATATGCATACACACAAGATGATAATTAAATACATAAGAACTCCAATGCACATAGTAAGCAGCACTTCCTCTCTACTGACAAGTCATTAAAAATCCCCACTTCATGTGATCATGCAACAAGTTTAATTTCTTCCCCCCCCTCCATTTTCCAATTTCAGATTAACAGAAAAATCATTGTTAAAATATTATGAATAGGAAGTGTTATTTTGTAGGGCCTTCGAATTTTGGATAGCAACACCTTCAATTCTGCTTATTCACTTCTCCAGAGGAAAACTTACTAACATCCTAAATTGCAATCCCACACTACCCACATGGGGGGCTAGATTTAGACTGCAGCATTCATTTTCATTTGTGGTTTAGCCTTAGTTCTCTTTAGGCAAGAAGTTGATATCAAGCACATGCCATCCTTCCAATTTTGAAGACTTTATATATTTTCTCCCAACAAAATACCCAGCAGAATATAAAAAGTGGTTTGCCGTTCCTAATGTCATATTAAAAATCATATTGGAGGGTTGGGAAATAATTTGATCAGCTCACCAGCATGACTGTCTCATCAGCTGTCTACTTTGCTACACTATATGCCTGATGAAAAATTGCTTAGTTAAAAAAAGGAAGAGACCATGGGATTAGTTTGGGTAACTTAGCTCCCTGTCAGTGTTTGCTCAGTGCTGCTATCACAAAACTGCCTATTAGGTAATTACCATACATTGCCACAGAGAATGCAGCAGAAACATTCACAGGGCTTCAAGTGCACGAGGGAAATATACCACTTGTTAGGTTTAAGGCTTATTCATGACCACACAGTTGAAAATTTTTTCTTTGTCTCTGTGAACTTTTCATAAAAATCCTTAAACTGGAAAATTAAGGAGATTAAACAATTACCATCAACTTTAATGTACCTGAATCATTTAGCTATTATCATTTTACCAATGGCATGGTCAATGACTAGCACCATAATGGGCACATAATAAATTCACAGTAACCTTTTTATTCTTGAATTGACAATACCAAAGCTATTTGGATTGGGGGAGTCTCCTAAATGAGACCAAATGAGAGTTTCAATCTTTCTTAGTTCAAGGCTAGGCTGTCACTTATTTGGGGTTAATTTGAGATACCAAGGCCTTCCCTCCATAAATATAGTCCCCTTTGTTCTTGTCATTATGTTGCTAATAACTATTTTGATCAGTCTTTTATATTTATTTGAAACACAAATATTATTTCTATTATTATGACCACTCAGTGATAGAGTAGTAGGAGTTAATAATTCACATTATCAAGGTGGTTTTCTATCCCTGAAGGGACAGAACAGGGAGACTACATTTGGGTGGAGGGAGGGAATAAGCACAGTCCTAGGCATTTTGTACAAACTAAAGAGGTGGGGAGGGTTCTCAGATTATCTGAAGAGGTGTCTAGAAAAGAAAGAACAAGTTAAATAGAATATCAAGTATAGAGATACATAATGCAGATTTCACTTATTTTACAAATTTTCTTTGAGTCCCTTTATGCCTCATAGGTACTCATTATATGCAAAATTAATAAGTATAGGAGGAAGATTAGAAGAAAGTAAATATTTCCTTACCTATACAGATCTTCTTTACTTGTTATTCCTTAAAGTTGTTGTAAATCCCTTTACTAATTAAGGGGATTGGAAAATATGAGTGGGGAAAAGTTGGGGAATATTTTATAACCCTTTTGAAAGGCCCTGGATTTTAGAAATGAGAGAACTGAGTATGAAGGTTATATAATTAACAAATGGCAGAGATAAGGTTTGAACATAAGTCCAATGCTCTATCCTCTCAGAATTTACAATCCATTGGTTAGCTCCAGAAGTCACAGTAATTCAAGGGCTACCAAAATGTTATGGTAGATCCTAATGGGGATTATAATACTACTGGAATTAAGCCCCACATGTTCTCTCCCCCAGCCTTCTACAATGGAGTTATACATAAACACCCCAAAACAAACATGGAACCTTTGGTTAAGGGACAGAACCAACCAACAGGCTAATAAACTTATTGTACTGAATATAATGGCTGACCCTCCATGATTTTTCTTTCCAAGGGAGATTTATAGGTAATATGATGTAATATTCCATGATTCTTGAAGTGAATGAATTGCTACAGAGTTTCTTCATTGAAGACTGATACTTTCAGGGCAGTTTTGCCCAAATGACTTTCCCTCTCTGAGCCTCAATTACCTCATCTGAAAAATGAAAGATGTAACCTAGATTTCCAAGATAAAATATCTTATTCTACATTCTTATGGCAGTACATGGCTTATGTTCATCAAAAGATTTAAAATAGAACAAATAAATGAAGAAATCAATATTAGAAACAGTGATACTAGAGAAATTATTCTAGCCAAACTTTCAACATCTATTTAAGAGCAATTTATACACATTTCTCTAATAATAAAATATAATGAATATAATGGTTAGAATATATTAGGACTTAAAAAAGCAAACCATAAGCAATAATTATTAAGATCATTGTGAAAGCATGACATAATGGAAAGAGTGTTAGTTTGTGGTCAAATTTTATCAGTTACTACATTGTAAAGAAAGTGCTTTATAAACTTTAAAATGTTATGTGAATGAGTGATATTATATTAAAATTTTAAAGGCATCATAATCCATTTAGGTAAAGGTATAAACTTATCAATTCTTTTTTTTAAACAATTGGGGTTAAGTAACTTGCTCAAGGTTACACGGCCAGTTATTTCTGGGTGTGGTGCTAAGTGTCTGAGCCCAGATTTGATCCCCAGGTCATCCCGACACTGGAGCCGGTGCTCTTACTCGCTGAGCCACCTGGCCATCCCTAAACTTATCAATTCTTAAAATATTAAGTGAACCATAACAGATGTATTCAATGAATGTATTACACAATACATAAAATACATATACAATGAATGTATCAATGAGGATTTTTTGTAATTTTCTTTTTTTATCAAATGCTTTATTCATTTCTAATTTACATTATTCATTTCTTCAATATTTTGAGTTACAAAATTTCTCTCCATTTTCCGTCTGCCCACCATCCCAAAATAGTGATCCCACTGGATATCTCCTCCTCCATTCTGCTTTCTCCTATATCTTCTACCATACCCTATCTGATTTTCCAGTAGGGCACAGTGGATCTCTATGCCCCAAAGCCTGTATATCTTATTTCACAGTTACATATAAAATAATATTAATACTAGTGTATATGTATACATTTGATTCCATAGTGGATATATTGTAAAAGACTGACTATATTTCCCTCCCTCCTATCCCACATCCCAATTGTTCTATTCTCTACTTTGATGCTGTTCCTTTTCAAAAATGAGTGCTTCCAAATTCCCTCCCACCCAGTCTTCCCCCCCTTCCATCATCCCCCCTCTCATCCACATCTACCCTACTCTCCTGTAGGGTGAGATACCCTGTTTAGTGTGTATGTCATTCCCTCTCTAAGCCAAATTCAATGAAAATAAGGTTGACCCATTTCCTTTTGCCTTCCTGTTCTTCCCCTGATTGTGACAATTTTCCCTTGCCTCTTCTATATGAGATAGTTTACCCCATTCTGTCTATCCCCATCTCCTCTCATCATTCCTCTCTCACCTCTTAATTTCACATTTTAGCTAATGTCCCTTCCTATTAAATTGATCCTGTGCCCTCTATCTATGTATACCTGTACACATATATACATTCATTCACATATGTATTCATATACCCATTTATTTCCTATATAGATATATGTGTATGCATGTATATATATGTATATATATTTATGTGCGCGCACACATATGTATATGTATATACACACACATATTTCTATTCCCTTCAACTATTCTCATACTGAGAAAAGTTTCATAAGTGACAATTATTGTTTTTCCATGTAGGGATGTAAACAGTTCAACTTTGGTAAGTTCCTTATGATTTCTTTTCCCTGTTTACCTTCTCATGCTTCTCTTGCTTCTTGTATTTGAATGTCAAATTTTCTATTCAACTCTGTTTTTTTCAGCAAGAATGCTTGAAAGTCCTCCATTCCACTGAATGACCATATTTTCCCCTGAAACATGATACTCAGTTTTGCTGGGTAGGTGATTCTTGGTTTTGATACCAGCTGCTTTGACTTCTGGAATATCATATTTGAAGCTCTTTGATCCCTCAGTGCAGAAGCTGCCAAATCCTGTTTATTCTGATTGTGTTTCCACAGTATTCAAGTGGTTTCTTCCTGTCTGATTGTAATACTTTCTCCTTGATCTGGGAATTTTGGAACCTGGCTATAATATTCCTAGGATATTTCTTTTTGGGATCTTTTTCAGGAGGTGATCAGTGGGTTCTTTCAAACTCTTTTGCCCTCTATTCTAAAACTTCAAGGCAATTTTTTTTGAAAATTTCTTGAAGGATGATTTCTAGGTTCTTTTTTTGATCATGGCTTTCAGGTAGTCTAATAATTTTTAAAGTTATTTCTCCTATTTTCTATTTTCCACATCAGTGATTTTCCCAGTGAGATGCTTCACATTGCCTTCTATTTTTTTTTCATTTGTTTGGATCTGTTTAATAGTATCTTGATTTCTCATGAAGTTACTAGCTTCCATTTGCTCCAATCTAATTATGAAAAAAATGATTCTCTTCATTGAGCTTTTGAGTTTCCTTTTTCCATCTGGTAAATTCGGCTTTTTAAGACACTCTTCTCCCCAATGGCTTTTTACCCTCTTTTGCCATTTGAGTTATTCCATTTTTTAAGGTGTTATTTTCTTCAGTCATGTTTTTGACTTTCTTTTCATGATTTTCTTGCATCCTTCTCATTTTTCATCCCAATTTTTCCTCCACTTCTCTTATTTGGTTTACAAAATCCTTCTTAAGCTCCTCTATGGCCTGCAACTAATTCATATTTTTCTTGGAAGCTTTTGTTCCAGGAATTGTCACTTTGCTGTCTTCCTCCTGTTCGATGCTTTGATCCTTTTTTCCCCAAAAGAGGAGTGTAAATTTGGATAGCTCCATTTGTTTTGCTTCCCTCATTTGTTCATGTTGCCACGCAATTACTTAAATTCTGGGTTTCTTGCCACTGTAGGACTCTGCTACCAGAGAGGTGAGCTTTGACCCAATCACTAGGGTTTTCTCAGCTACTGTAGGTATTAGTTGGGTGCCATCTCTGAAGCCTCACAAGTTCTGGAAAGCTGGTCTTACACCCCAGGACCTCCAACCTAGACCACAATTCAGACCCAAGCAGGTTAAAGCAAGAGCCATTACCCCTGAGACTGGTTGCTTGGTTCCCCTACAATCTGCAGACCAGGAGCTGATGCTGTCACATGGAGGCACCTCCATGTCCAATGTCCAGGGTCCAGTGGCTTCTCTCTCCAGGGTATAAAGGCCACTACACTCCTAAACTACTGGATGCCAAAGTCCACATTGTACTGACCTCTAACTTTGTCCTTAGTATCTATGGGTTGATAATTCTGGAAACTGCCACAGCTGCTGGTGATCTGGAGTCCCTCCAGCCAGTGTCTGCTCAGGCTTCCCTGGGGCTAAGACCCTTGGCTAGAGTGGGGCTGGGGTCAGCTCCCAGAGCACTTTGCTAGCCGCTTCCTGCCAGCCTGCTGGGCTGTCTTCATTGGGAGGTTAGCTTCTCTGTATCATTTTGTAGGTTCTATGTAGCTCCAAAAATTTTCAGATTCACTTTTTACATGAATTGGAGGAGGTGCAAGCCAGAGTTGCGTGGAAGTCCTGTTTCTACTCCACCATCTTGACCCTACCCCATTAATGAGGATTTTTAAAGCAGTTATAAATTTACTATGTAACATTATCATGGTTGGGCCCAGACTCAGGCTGGTCTCTTTCTAGTTTACATACAAAATTGAAATGGAATGAAATGAAGCAATAATTTATCTAACTAGATAAATGGGGTTTTATTTAGCCATGGCAGAGGATAGAAAATCAGATGTTCATCTAGGATAAAGCAATAATTCACTTAAGCAAAGCTTACCATTTTTGTTTATGCTGCTGTTCTATGGTCACAAGTCTGAGGGAAGATCTCTAATCTCTTGTTCCTCATATATCTGGTATTGAAGAAATAAGGAACTTTGTATCTCCAAGGCAATTTCAATACCATTAAGGAAACAAAGAACAAACAAACAAAACAGCTCAAGTTAGGGATAGGTGAAACAAAGATGGAGGTGCTTAGGATATTGCTTCTACCACAGTCAGACATTTAATAAACATTGAAGATAATCAAGTGAGTCAGTACCAGAAATCACTACTCAAGAAGCTTACATTCTAATGGAGGAGATAGTAAGTAAGTATACGGAAGTGGCAGAGAGGAAAACAATGCAGCCATTAGATGTAGTACAATAATGTTAACAGTAACAAGGACCTATGTAACACCTTAAGGTTTGCAAAAATTCTATACAATATTTCATTTTATCCTGAAAACTAAAGGGATGAAGATGTTATTGCTATCTTCATTTTACATATGTGATCTGAAAAAAAAATCTCATTTTTTTTTTTTTTTTGCTTTTTAGAGGGCACTTGGGTTTAAGTGACTTGCCCAAGGTCACATGGCTAGTTTTTGTGTTAAGTGTCTGAGGCCAGATTTGAACTCAGGTCCTACTCACTCTAGGGCCAGTGTTTTATTCACTGTGCCACCTAGCCGCCCATAAGTGACTTACTTTTGACAACATAGCTAGTAGGTTTCTGAAGTGACATTTGAACTTGGCTTCTTTTAGATTATAAATACAGTGCTTTATCCATTCTTGTTTAACTCTTTATTGAGACTCTATTTTGAGAACTAATGGCATTGTGAATTAATTTGCTCTTTTCAAGAACAAGAATATTTTATGCACTGGCAAATCATAAAATGACCAAAATGAAAAAGAAAATACTTTCTTAGAACTTAGCAAAAACAAATGATTACTATAAACTTAAAATAGTTCTGCAAGTTGAATTTGGGATAAAGATAAAATACTCTGGCTCTTATTTCACCAATCATCAAGGAAGTCCTGAGCTTTTTTTTTTTGGAGGGGGAAGTCAGGGCAGTTGGGGTTAAATAATTTGCCCAAGGTCACACAGCTAGTAAGTGTGAAGTTTCTGAGACTGGATTTGAACTGAGATCCTCGTGACTCCGGGGCTGGTGCTCTATTCAGTGTGCCTCCTAGCCATCCAATGACCTGAGCTTTTGAACAGGAGTGGCTTTCAAATGTGGATGAAACATATTGTTTATAGCAACGTTAGTTGTGCCACTTTTACACATCAACAGTTAGGAAAGAAAGACTCATTGGGGACTTTTAGAGAAAACTGACATTTTCTGCATATGTCTTGGGCTGAGTAATCCATTAAGTTGTATGTATGGTGTCACTGCCATAAACATTCAACAATCTAAGGAATTCCATCTTCAAATCTTCAGAAATTGATGTCATAGCTTATACTATTAATAAGAAAAAAAGGATGGTCTGTTGAGTGGTGGGTGCCAGTTTCAGATCACAGGGAGAGACTGAGATAATATTTCTTTTCAAAAACATCTTCTAGTTGCATCATGGTTCAGTGAAAAGAAGTCATTGATTTGTTTACAAAGGATCTGAGTGTGAATTCTATCTCTACTATATACTACAGGCATAAACACTGAAAAATTCATTGGCCCAGAAGTTAGGAAGACCTGAGTTCAAATATGACCTTGGATACTTACTAGCTTTGTAATCCTGGGCAAGTCACTTAACCCCAATTTCCTCCAAAAGAAAAAAAAAGAAAAGAAAAAGGATTAATCTTTCAGCCTAAATTTCTTCATCAGTAAAAATTGGTAGCATTTATAACTCTTTAAGGTTTGCAAATTTCTCTTTCTCTCTCTCTCTCTCTCTCTCTCTCTCTCTCTCTCTCTCTCTCTGTCTCTCTCTCTCTGTCTCTGTGTCTCTCTCTCTGTCTCTGTCTCACTCTCTCTCTTTCTCTTTCTACACACACATATACACACACAGAGAAAAATATACATATGTAAATTCATTTGATACAATTCTTTGAGTTAAGTACTATTATTATCTCCATTTTACAAATGAGAAAATTATGGAATTAAACTAAGGTTGAGTGACTTACCCAGGGCTACACAGCTAGTAACTGTCTGTGGCAGGATGTCCCAGATCTTCCAGCAAGACTGGGACTTCCAACAAGACGACAGATGAGAACTCCTTCAACTCTCAATTCATGATTGTATTAATGCCCATTAAAAACCATCCATGTAGTCATGTTGATATATACCACGATGAGGTTTTTGCTTTTTTTTTTTTATTTTGTTCAGTAAGACTGTGCAGTAAGGGTGAGAGTGTGCTTTTGACTACAAAATTTCTGCATTAATTCCTCACTCTTGAGTGATACCTGTTATTTTCTGTTTCCTTCTGCCCTTTCTTCACCTTTGTAATGTATGTAATATCGCTGCCATCTGTCTGAATGACATTCAGAATTCTAACTTCATGGAGTTAAAAGCATTGGGAATTGGATGTGGATGTGGATGCCTAGACAACAATATACTATTATTTCTTTGTCTAAAATTTTGTCCTAAAGCTACTGGTTTTTTTTTTAATTCCTTTGATACTAGATGTGATTTTCTTCAAGTCTTGAATGGCTTTATACTGGAGACCTAGGGATTTCTTGTTATTGTTTTATTAGTATTTTGATAGAATGGACATTGCTACACGCAAGGTATTCTAATATAGAATTCCAAAGATATACCAGCCAAGGAAGTGTCTGTTAAAAAAAAAATGTCTTCATATAGCTATATTTAAATGTGCTAAAATAAATGAGGTTTTATCACTGCTTATCTTTTCTTTTTCTTTCTTTCATTTTCTTTTCTTTTTTCTTGGCAAGCTGTAAATCCAGTAAGTAAAAATAGTGGTTGCTGGTGATTCTTGCTAAGCGGTAATTATAATATTCAGTGCTACACTGGCACGACTATCTCCTTAGAGCAAAGGAGAAGCAGTGTGTTATAATTGAAATCACCTGATCTGGTGTCAGGAAATCTGCATTTGAAATCCAGCAATGACACTGAGTGACCAAGGAAAATTAATTTAACCTTTCTAAGCCTCCATTTCCTTATTGATAATATAGGAATAAGTTAAGGGCAAGTTAAGGGTAGCTTGGTGGTGCAGTGGATAGAGTATTGGGCTTTCACAAGGAAGATCTGGCCTCAGAAATTTACAAGCTGTGTGATCCTGGGCAAATCATTTAACTACTATTTAGCTCAGTTCCCCATCTGTAAAATGGTGACACACCAGAGAAGGAAATGGCAAAACATTTCACTATCTTTGCCAGAAAACCCCATGGACAAATCCAAAGAGCTGGACACAAGACAATGATTGAAGAACAAAAAATAGAGATAACAATACACAAAGTATCTACAAGTGAGAATAAAATTAGAAATTTCAATAGAAGATCAGCTCAATAAAGTTTGAAACTTTTAGTTTTGTCTTTTTATCTCTAGTTCCTAGAAGAGTGCCTAAAACATAGTAGCTTAATAAATGGTTATTAAAAGAATGGGCAGCTAGGTGGTACAATGACTAGAGCACCAGCCCTGAAGTCAGTGGGACCTAAGTTCAAATCCAGCCTCAGAGACTCACTAGCTGTGTGACCTTGGACAGGTCACTTGACCCCAATTTCCTTACCTTCCCCCTCCAAAAAATGAGTGTGTATGAATACTGTGTATGTAGTACCTCATCAATCATTGTGTGTATACTCGCCATCATCATCATCATGATTAAGCTAGACTTTAGGAAAGAAGATTATGAAATGTTTTTAAAAAAAACAACTTTATTCTCATGGAAAGAGATTCTTAAAGGAATTATAGTATAGGAAACTATCCTTTATGCTTAGCAAATATACAATTGGGAGGAGAAACAAATATATCAAGGCTTTCACAACTCATTCTTATCCAGCAAATACATGACATAAGTTATGTAATACAAATTATTATGGTTACTATTATCAGTTATCTCACCACTACTGTCATTATATTCAGTATTATGTTAATATGACAGCATACACCTTTGTTGCACTTAGCAATTTACAAAACACTTTCTTCCCTATAAGAATATAGAGTGGCAAGCTTTCTCAAACCGATTTTGTACTTGAGTAGGAAGATTCATAGAAATTAAATAACTCTCCCAAAGTTAAACAGCTTATAAATAGCAGGATCTTGCACAAAAGCAGGGTTTCTAAATTCTAGACCCTTTTTCTTTCATTGATATAACATTCCTTATCATCAACATCATCATAATCATTAGCCCCATCAAAGTCATCATTGTCAAAAATCACTCTATGAAGGTTTACATAATTTATTTGATCCTCACAAGAACCCCGTGAAGTAGATATGAATTATTATTTACATTTTACAGAAGAGAAAACTGAAGTTTGGAGAAATTGGGTGATTTGCCTAATGACACAGAATTAGTAAGGGTCAAAATTTGGATTTGAATCCTAGTATTTCTGACTTCAGGTCCAACATATTCATTATTCTACTTTGTCTCCTCATTAATAACATTCAATCATGACCATGGACTTAAATCTCTTTTAAATAATCTACATGAATTCAAGAAATTATCTTGTCTCTAGCTATGGTTAGTGTATCACTGCTTAAAATACAGAGGCAGCTAAGTGGCTCAATGAATAGAATGCTGAGCCTGTGTGATAGTAATGGAATGTGGAGATTCCCCTGTATTGGGCTTGGTTTTCAAATTGATTGTATTAAAACCCAGAGCTTGTTAATCCCACCTGTGGGATGGACTTTTTGATGTGAAAAGAAAGTCCTGAACTGGGAGGAGCTGGTGATGTAGATTTGGAGAGACACTAGAGAGAGGCGGAAGATCTTTTTTGGAAGCAGCACCTCGTGGAGAGAGAGAGACTAAGAGAATTGCTGGTGGCCGCTTTGAATTGCCCTGGACTTTTGAGACCTGCCCCCTGAGCTGCCAAGGACTGAGGAGACATGGCTGTTTTGCTGGTACTTTGTCTGTCTGTTTTGATGTTATTTTGCCAGATTTGTCCACTGGTGAAAGACTGTCCTTTTGTTGAAGAAGTCCTGGAACCTGGCTGTTCGCTAAGAAGGCCTGCGACTGTCCTGCAGGCAGAGAGTGAATACTGTCCACTGGTGAGGGACAGTACTGTTGTTGCAGGGGTCTGGAGACTGTCCTGCAGACAGAGTGAATACTGTCCACTGGTGAGGGACAGTGCTGTTGTTGCAGGGGTCTGGGAGCCTTTCTGTTGGTTCAGAAGCCCTGAAGAAGGATTTTCTTGTTGTATGTTTACAGAAATCCTGGGAGAGGGCTTTGCTAATGTGTTCAGGGGTTCTAGGACTGTTCTACAGACAGAGGATAAATTCATGAAGGGACTGGCAATGTATCTTGTGGCTTTGCTAAGCCTTGTCTCCCCAGGAACTAAGATTGCTGAGAACTTGCCTCGTGTCAAGATGAAGAAAAGACCTCCATTTGGGTATTAAGTGCTGTGTTTAAACTTGATGTAACTCTGGGGTAGATTCAATTGTGATCCAGGGGTGGGGAACTTTTGACCTTATGTTTGGAAACTAATCTCCATTTGAGAAGAGGGGTTTTGTGGTGGACTTAATTAAGGTATAGCCTAGGGATGGAGTAGTATTTAGAACAGGGACTTTGTAATTGATTGAATGATTGGAAGATCCTGGGGTGGGGTAGTACTTGGAGATTATTTAATCACACTTAGTAAATGCTGTATTTTGAATGATGTCATGTTTTGATCTTCTCTGTTCTGGGTTTGTTACTGAATAAAATAGAGAGCACCTATGCTGGTATTTTGAACCTGGGAAGTTGCCTTTCTTTTGGCATTGCATTACATTACAGCCTGGAGTCAAAAAGACCAGAGTTCAAATCTGGTCTTAGACTCTCACTAGCTGTGTGACAGTGGGCAAGTCACTTAACCTCTGTTTGCCTAATCCATTGGAAAAGGAAGTGGCAAACCACTCCAGTATCTTTGGCAAAAAACCTCACAGGTATCACAGAGTCAGATGTGATTAAATGACTGAAAAACAACTTAAAATATGGTCTTTTTAAAAAAATAAGTTATTAGGACTCAGTGCATTATATATTTAAATATTCATATAATCTGTTATCCCATCCAATCTCACTGGTGATGTGTATGGACAGTTATCTCTTCCTTTTTATCCTATGCAGTTCTGATCAATGTCTTCCCATAAGGTGGCCATAGAAGATTCACTCAGTATGTAGGGATCTTCCATGATTTCATTTAACATTACAAAGATGCCTAATGAAGTATACGGATAATCAATACATTATTCCTGATTCTTACAATATTACCAGCTCATCTTCTTTTTCCATAATACATTTATTTTCTAATCTGGTTCTCCTTTTATAGTTCCTTATCTTTTATATATTTCGGTCTCCTCGTGCCCACCATATGTCTCTCCATTGCATTTCAGTAGTCATTTTTCTAAGACTGTACATTTCGATGACTCATATCCAAACCAAATGGGTAGAATATTGGTAATAAAAAGACAGACTTTTATTTCAGGGAAAAGTTTTGAGACATTAAAAAGGATTTGTAATTTTCTTAAGTTAACCAGGTGTGCCATACTCATGTTAAATTTTGGTACTGGTTCACTGCCCATAAGCAGCTATCTATCCAAAATGTGTAAGCATATGGGTGATCTTTATTGGTTGTAGAGATCATTGTATGTCAAAATCTATACGAAAGACATTTGTTGTGCTGTTTTCCCCAAAGTAGATGGTTAGGCCAAAATCTTTGAAATGATTTCGACTTTCACCTGGGTGTGTGTGTGTGTGTGTGTGTGTGTGTGTGTGTTATATCTCCAGGTCTTGATGCAACAAGCATAACCTAGAAAACAAAGTACATTATACATTATATAGTAATTTTATTAGTTCCACATTGTTTTGTCTGGCAAATTATATAATGCTACAAAGGAGATGAAATATACTTTCATACTAGAACTCTATCACATTTGGTATAAATATTTTACTCCTGATATCTGAATGAAGCATCTTTTATGATTCAATATTATTAAGTTTATATCAACAAGCATTTATGAAATACCTATAATAAACTAGGCAGTAGATGAACAAAGACGGTGTGAATAAGTTTCTGCCCTTAAAAAGTTTACATTCTGTTAAGTGAATATTGCACATTAATGTTTTTATTGTACAAATTCAATTTCATGCACATGGAAAGAACTTTTTCCAGTTGATAAAGTGTCTCCGGCAGGTGTGCAAGGAAAGGTGAAATGTTAGTGATAAAATTTATTTTTCCCCTACCCCAACAGGATTTCAGAGGATTTTTTTTTAACTTCAAGAGTAAGATGTTTTTAAACCATTATATTTCACCAACTTAAATGTCCTCTTAACCTCTATTAGGGAAAGTAAGAGAGTCTGACACACTGAGATGAACCTGAAAAAGAAGCAGGAAATATTATAAAACTTTTCCAATGTCCCATTACATGTACCCGATCCAATATGAAAACTTGCCTTTAAAAGGCAAACTTAGCTGACAAACCTGCTACCTCTCTGATCTGAAATTCCCTTAGATCACTATAGTTCAGCATCTTAGATATAAAATTAATATTTGAACTATACTATAAAAATCCCATTAGGTCTTACCCTTTATAACATGTGGAAGACAATTTAAATATTAAAAACAAAGCTTTTCTCCCAAAACAGATCATAAAATTGCCTTTTAAAAATTGCACCAGAAAGTAACAGTAGAGCATGGCTAATTTTCCTCCAAATACCATAAGGAAGAATGAGATAAACTTATGGAAATATTGAAAGCTATAATTTAGTTGCAAAAACTTTTTAGCAGTATTTTAAAATGTTACAGATAGATAGATAGATATAGACAGAGAGACAGATTTTCCTTTACATAATCTTTTCTTGTCTCTAGCATTTCTCACATCAGAGGTCAAAATGACTCTTATTATCTTCTCCCTGTGTTCATTAAAGTTTGTATCAGATCTAGAAGGAACTATCTAATTAGATATACCAGAAATCCTATTTATTTTAAAGCCTGGTTTTTGAAATAAAATTTAAAATTCCTAGAATTCCTCCTGTAGTTCCATTTAGTCCACTTTATTCCATTTAGTCCAGTTTAGTCCTCATAACTAGTTGAGAAATGAACAGTTATGGGTGTAACAGAGGAACAAAGCTATTTTCTTCAGATAATTGGATATTTTTAGGGATGTAATTGCTTCAGCTCTACACTACAAGTTGCCTATATAGACGTAGATTTTTATTAATGCAAATTCAGCTTTAGTTTCCCCCTAATGATGTGAATAGAAATATTTTTCCACATTCTTCATAAAGCTAAATCTATAAAAATTTCATTATGACACAATTGTGATGCAGTTAAAAAGAATACAAGTTACCAAGGCAAGTGAGAATGCTGTCTGATAAAAGTATTGCCACATTAGATTGGGGAAAAAGAGATTGCTTTTCAATTTTAAAATTAATTAAAGTGAAATGGATCAGATAAAGGTTATTTAAAGGTTCTTATCTTTTATGTTGAAAACATCCTTTCATATAATATGCACGTGAATAATGCCATATACCATAGTTTTTGGAAACCTAATGGGACAGTTATTTTAAAGAACCATTTTCATTTATTTATGCATTAATTTATCTGCTTATATTTATTTAACTATATATTTTTTTAAAAAGTGTTATTGTATCAAATTAAATTAATCTCTGTCAGAGATTTCAGTTGTATATCAGAATAAAGAATGAGTTGACTTTATCAGGGAAATAAAAACAATATGGAATAGAGCTATCATCAGACATATGGTCTGACTTTCTAACTCATGACAAACACCTTCCACAAAATAGCTTATTGAATAATACTGTCTTCTAACCATAAGAGAGCAAAAGATTGCAAAGAAAACCTAAGTGTTATTTAAATATAAAGTTTTTGCTTTTCATAAACTTGTAACTTTGTTCATCTGCATTGCAGACTTTTGAGATTATTTTCTAGGACCAGCAGGACCATTTTAGCCAGTAGGAGACAAAATTAGTTAATAATATTTGTATCTCTTTATCATATTCTTTTTTTTTGGGGGGGGAGGATTTGATTTTTCTTAAAAGAAACCAAAGTTATTTCACTTTCCCTTGTTTAAGGTCTGAATTACTATGAATTGTGCAAATGTTGAAAGCAAAGGTATAATGTTCTGGAGCAGCTTAATGAGAAGAGCTTCTGAATTCAAGTGGCCTGACAGGCTTAATTGGAGAATGAGTTTGCAACTGATTACTATTCACAAAGCAAAACTCTCCACTTCATGCAGCTACACAGAGGGTGATACTCTTGTAGACTCTTTTAGCTAAGCCTTCATGAGATTTGGCAGGATAGGCACATCACAAACAAAGATGTGCTTCTCTCTCCTCTAGTAACAATTTAACTTCCTGTGCATCTTAGTCTACAAGCATACTCTGTAGAAAAATGCATGCTGAAAATGTAATTTGTTGGACTTTTTTGGAGGGTGAATTTTCTAAAATGTGCTTTTTTGACACATGTAAAATGTACTGTTGTACTGGAGTGTGAATATATAAATTGTCATTTTCAGCAGACATCACCATTTCTCTTTTCTGCTGAGAAACTGAGAAGCAGAGCATTGAAGGGACTTGTCCTCTGTCACTCAGAAATCAGCAGCAGAGCCAAGAATAGAACACCAATTTCCTGAAACTCAATGCATTGTGCAGCAGCAATTTGTATTTATTGCCCAACTGTAAGGTGCCTGGAACCACAAACAGCAATTTACATAACTGGGAACAGAGGGTCATTCCATCTCCCTTGTCCTCTCTGCTATGACCCACTCATCCTGGAGTACCTTCTTGTCCCTTATTCCATTAGAAAGGATAAAACTAGCCGTCAGGATTGAAAATATTTAGCAAGGGGTCAGCGTTTTGCTGTGTGTGTACTGACTAAAATAAAAAATATATATATAATAAAATAACTGGATAAGGTGCTTATAATATTTTCATATGATGCTCAATGGTACATTTCCTATTTCTAAACAATTTAGCTGCCCCCAATTCCCTGAATCAAAATATCTTGACAATCTAAATCTATTCCTTATGAATACATTTTATAATGATTTTACTCCTATTAAAATTTAGAAATAATTTAGATATGGCTTGTATATATGTATTTATAACACAGAAGCAGAATATATACTTTGTGGATGATAATGTGTCAGTTTTTTCTTTATATGCCTAGGACCTAGCACAGTGTCTTGCACATGGTAATAACTTCATTTTTTTTTTTTACTGCGTTTAAGTGAAGTATTGACTTAAAGTTTAAGTAAATTTTGATGAGTTTAACTGTATTCATTCACTATGTCACCCTAAGTACATGTACAATCAATCTATCATATAGGTCATCAAAAATTTTAGGTAACACACTATGTAAATATTACTAATTCATATGATATGATATTTTATGATAGAGTGAAAACTCTACATATTTCTGGTCACTGAGTAGGCCTCTCAGATAATTAATAAAACTCAATTAGGGGTTATATTATCCTAATCAATAAAAAATTAGATGAGCTCACTTTTCATCATATACCTTTGCCCATCTTAGCATAATAGAAAGGAAAGAGAGAAATCCCTATGATTAAACTCCATTCTTCTGCAAGTGAAATGCATAATGAATGGGTTCCTGATGACAATCATGGACCAGTTTTCATTCTCAATTAAAAGTAATTTGGGGATAAATTAAAAAGGACCTCTGTGAAAGGACAAAATAAAATAACCTTAATTTGACTTTAGGCAAGCAATAATATTTTTTTAAATCCTTGGGTAAGAAAGAATTAGCATGTGTGGTGTGTGGGTGTTTGTACATATATGTGTGTGTACTACCAAGGACTATCAGGACATATATTTACTTCTGTGATAGTAATGGCATTTAAAGATTCCCCTGTATTGGCTTGGTTTTTCAAATTGATTGTGTTAAAACCCAGAGCTTGTTAATCCCACCTGTGGGATGGACTTGTTGATGTGAAAAGAGAGTCCTGAACTGGGAGGAGCTGGTGACGTAGATTTGGAGAGACAAGGGAGAGGCAGAAGAACCTTTTTGGAAGCAGCACCCATGTGGAGGCAGAGAGAGAGACTGAGAGGATTGCTGGTGGCCGCTTTGAATTGCCCTGGACTTTTGAGACCTGCCCCCTGAGCTGCCAAGGACTGAGGAGACATGGCTGTTTTGCTGGTACTTTGTCTGTCTGTTTTGATGTTCTTTTGCCAGATTTGTCCACTGGTGAAAGACAGTCCTGTTGTTGAAGAAGTCCTGGAACCTGGCTTTTGGTTAAGAAGCCCTGAGACTGTCCTGCAGACAGAGAGTGAATACTGTCCACTGGTGAAGGACAGTGCTGTTGTTGCAGGGGTCTGGAGACTGTCCTGCAGACAGAATGAATACTGTCCACTGGTGAAGGACAGTACTGTTGTTGCAGGGGTCTGGAGACTGTCCTGCAGACAGAGTGAATACTGTCCACTGGTGAGGGACAGTGCTGTTGTTGCAGGGGTCTGGGAGCCTTTCTGTTGGTTCAGAAGCCCTGAAGAAGGATTTTCTTGTTGTATGTTTACAGAAATCCTGGGAGAGGGCTTTGCTAATGTTTTCAGGGGTTCTAGGACTGTTCTACAGACAGAGGATGAATTAATGAAGAGACTGGCAATGTATCTTGTGGCCTTGCTAAGCCTTGTTTCCCCAGGAACTAAGATTGCTGAGAACCTGCCTCTGTCAAGATGAAGAAAAGACCTCCATTTGGGTATTAAGTGCTGTGCTTAAACTTGATGTAACTCTGGGGTAGATTCAATTGTGATCCAGGGGTGGGGAACTTTTGACCTTTTTGTGCTTTGTGATGGACCAAATGAAGGTACAGCCTAGGGGTGGAAATGTATTTAGAACAGGGACTTTGTAATTGATTGAATGATTGGAAGGTCCTGGGGTGGGGTAGTGCTTGGAGATTATTTAATCACACTTAGTAAATGCTGTATTTTGAATGATGTTATATTTTGATCTTCTCTGTTCTTGGTTTGTCACTGAATAAAATGGAGAGCACCTATGCTGGTATTTTGAACCTTGGGAAGTTGCCTTTCCATGGCAATTACATTACAACTTCTTGTTGACTTTGGGATGAAAAATTGATCCTTAGCTTCCATGTTTTAAAACACACATATGCACACAGTACAGTATGCATGTGTATAAACTGCCACACACACACGTATGCATAGATGCAAGCATTCAAAGGACCCTGTAATTTGGAATTTTAATAATATGATTCATATCTAAGAATATTCTGAATTCTCCCTCCCCCCAAGTAGAACATAAGGTCCTTGAGGGCAGGAATAGTTTTCCTGTTGTTTTCATTGTGTCGTTGTATCTCCAGTTCCTGATGTTTTATATTCTAGATAAATACAAGAATAGAGACTATAACTCTGATGTCATTGGTATAAGTAATTCCTGAGAATTTCTAGATATAGGGAATCCCCTCTACTGATGCAGAGAGTCTTCAGAAAATTACCTAGATCACTGAGAGCTTATGGGACTTGCCAAGGCTTCTTGCCTTTGTGTATCAGAGGTGATTTTTGAAGCCAAGTCTCGTGGTTCTGAGGAGAATGCTCTATCTCCACTATCTTCTGCCTTCTACATATAAGATGATTAAAATAGCTATTCAATTTAAATAGATTTTGACATCTTAGATAAAAGTATGAATAAATAAATTATATAAAGCACATTTTGAAAGCTTCACATAATGGGCACACCCCACTTTTTCACAAAAAAATGACATGAAATCTGCAATAGTTATGTGGTAATATATGGAAATTAATCCCTGAGAAAATTTGGGAAGTGACTAGTTTCTAAAGAACTAGCATGTATTTTTATGTAGTATTAGTGCTTCCACGTATGATGGAAAGCTGTCCTATTATATACGTGTGTGCATATGTGTAAATACAAATACATATATGTATATATACGTGTGTGTGTAAAATACTCTGGTTATTGCTGCATGGTACAAGTTCTCTTTAGTGAATTTTAGGATTACAAGCTAGAGGAAGATCTTCTCTACAAAAGTATGAACAAGCCTCTACCTAAATAGTTTTGTGTCATTTCCAATTCAGCTGAAAGTCCTGTTTGGTAGACAAGTCGATGTCTGAGAACTGAGGAGGGCAAATGGTTAAAAGGCTCCTTTGAAATGCACCAATTCTCTTTTCATTTACCGTGGTTCATACTACTTCCTTAGAAATCTTATTAAGCACTATAACAAGTTCATGAAATATTCAGGGCTTTAGGTCTGGATTTGGTGTCCGAAAATCAGTTCCATTAAGCGGTAGGCTGAGCTTATGAAATGGAGAGTTAAGTTCCAGTTTGTCTTTGCCCAGCATTCATTGACCTCCACCCACTATCGGTTGGACATTTCCCCATTACTATCTACTATTTGGTTTCTGAAAAAACCCCTGCTTGCCTTGTCATACAATAGATTTCCATATATGTCATCTCAACCCTTAAAATCTATTGCCATGCTTTTGCTGACAGCCTCTAGTTTTATGTGCTCAAGGATTAAGAGTAGGAATAGAAACAGGGTAAAGCATAGTCAGTGGCCCAGGTTGTTTGAAGTTACTCTATTAAATGGTTTGCTGTTGACTAAATGTGCTGACTTGTATCATGCAAAACTCTGCTGTTCCTTTAAAGATTTTCTTTTAAAAATATTTTTAGTTTCAACATTCATTTCCATAAGATTTTGTGTCCTGAAGTTCTTCCCCATCTCTCCCCTCCCCCCCCACTCCATGATGACATGCATTCTGATTAACCCTTCCTGCAGTCTGCCCTCCCTTATATTATGCCCCCCATTCCCCTTCCCCATTATTTGTTGTAGGGCAAGATATATTTCTCTACTTCATTGTCTGTATATCTTATTTCCTAGTAACATGTAAAAACAATCTTTTACATTTGTTTCTAAAACTTTTGAGTTACAAATTCTCTCCCTTCTTCACTCCTCACCAACCTTCATTGAGAAGGCAAGCAATTAAATATAGATTATACACATGTAGTTATGCAAAATACTTTCATAATAGTCATGTTGTGAAAGACTATATTTCCCTCCTATCCCAACCCCCACTTATTCTATTTTCTCCTTTGACCCCGTCCCTTTAAAAAAAACTGTTTGCTTCTGAAAACCCCCTCCCACAATCTGCCCTCCTTTCTATCATTCCCCCACACCCTTATCTTGTTCTCCCCTTACTTTCCAGTAGGGTGAGATACCAAATTGAGTGTGTATGTTATTCCTTCCTTAAGCCAAATCTGGTGAGAGTAAGGTCCACTCATTCCCTCTCACATACTGACTCTTTCCCTCCATTGGGAAAACTTTTTCTTACCTCTTTTATATGAGATAAATTACATCATTCTATGTTTCCCTTTCTCCTCCCAAAACATTCTTCTCTCACCACTTAATTTTACTTTTCAGATATCATCCCTTTACATTCAACTCACCCTATGCATCTATGAATCTATGTATCTATGTATCTATGTATCTATCTATCTATCTATCTATCTATCTATCTATCTATCTATCTATCTATTTCCTTCAGCTACACTAATACTGAGAAAGTGTCAAGAGTTACAAGTATCATCTTGCCATGTAGGAATGTAAACAGTTCAAAATTAATAATTCCCTTGTGATTTTTTTCTTTCCTATTTACCTTTTTATGATTCTCTTGAGTCTTGTATTTGAAAGTAAAATTTTCTATTCAGCTGTGATCTTTTCAGCAAGAATGCTTGAAAGTCCTCTAAATATTTGAAGGTTTTTCTGAAGTCTGCCTTGTCATCATTTATTAATGGCACAATAATATTCCATTACATTCATATACCACAACTTGTTTCTCAATTGATGGACATTCTCTCAATTTCCAATTCTGGGTCACCATAAAAAGATCTCTATATATAGTTTTGTACATGTGGGTCTTATTCCCTTTAAAAAAAAATCTCTTTAGGATACAGACCTAGGAGTGGTATTGTTCTGAAAAAAGAATATGCAAAGTTTCATAACACTTTGGTCATAGTTGCAAATTGCTTTCCAGACTGGTTGGATCCATTCACAACTCCACCAACAATGAATTAGTGTTCAAATTTTGCCACATCTTCTCCAGCATTTATGATTTTCCTCTTTTGCCATTTTACCCAATCTTATAGGTGTGATGTGGTACTTCAGTGTTGTTTTGATTTGCATTTCTCTAATCAATAGTGATTTAGATCATTTTTTTCATAAGACAGAAATATTTAATTTATTCACTTGAAAACTGTGTGTTTATATCTTTTGACCATTTATCAGTTGGGGAATTATTTATATTAATATAAATTTGACTCAGTTCTCTATATTTAATTAATGAGGCTTTTATCAGAGAGGCTGGCTATAAAAATAGTTTTTCAGCTTTCTGCTTCCCTTCTAATTTTGATTGCATCGGCTATGTTTGTACAAAATCTTTCCACTTTAATGTAATGAAAATTATCCATTTTGCATTTCATAAGGTTATTTGTCTATTTTTGGTCATAAATTATTCTGTTATCCATGCATCTGATAGGTAAACTATGTCTAGCTCTCCCAGTTGGTTTAAATTATCATCCTTTATGTCTAAATCATGTACTCATTTTGACTTTATCTTGGTATCTCTCCTTGTAGACAATATGATGGTGAAGTTAGATAATTACAGAGAAGTAATTAAAAACTAGTTAAAAAATTAACCACTTGGGGCAGTTAAGTGGCATAGTGAAAAGAACACTGGCCCCAGAATCAGGAAGAACTGAGTTCAAATCTGGCCTTTGACACAACAGTTTCTAACTGTATGACCTTGGACAAGTCACTTAACCACACTTGCCCTTTCTTCCCCCCTCCAAAAAGACAAAAAAAAGAAGAAAAAATTACAACAATAGTAAATTTACAGGATATTGAAACCACAGAAATCATTAGCAGTTATGTACAGACACATTTATTTTATGGAGATATAAAAAAAAAAAACAACTAAATTCATGTGAATGAATAAAATCTTCAAGAATACCATCGGAATCAAAGAAAAAAAATGTGAAAGAAGACAGCTCACCAATACCAGGTCTCAAAATGCATTACAAAATAGTAATCATCAAAACAATTTGGAATTGGATAAGAAATAGAATAATTAGCCAATAGAATTTATTACATGCAATACATACTGGTCAAGAATGATGATAATCTAGTATTTGGTGAATGTAAATATTAAAACTGCTTGGAAAATAACTGTTGGGGGAAAAAGAAACTTCTGCTTGAAAGTAGTTAAGTAGAAACATCTCACACTGGGGTACATGATTTAGACACAGCAAATAAGGGCACTATGGACTGTTACCTGTCAGATCTATGGATAAGGGAGGAATTTATGACCAACCAAGATGTAGTAAGCATTATTCAATGTAAAATAGATATATATTTTTCCATTTTTCAAATGCTTTATTAACATCTGATTTACATCATTCCAAAATTCCATACATTACATTTCCACCAGATTTTGAGTTACACATTTTTCTCCCTGTTTTTCCCCTAGCAACTGCCCAAAAACAGCAGTCCCACAGTATATCTCCTCCTCCATTCTCCTCACTCCCATATCGTTTTTCATACACACTTTGACTTTTCCAGTAGAGCATGGTGGATCTCTATGCCCCAGTGCCTGTATACCTTATTTCCCAATCACATGTAAAATGGTATTATAAATAGTGTGTGTGTGTGTATGTATGTATGTATGTATAAAAGCTTTAGATTTTAAAACTTTGAATTCAAGATTCATTCCCTTCCTCCCTTGTCACCCACCCTTACTGGAAAGATAAGCAATTCAGTATAGGTTGTACATGTGTAGCTTATGAAAAACATTAACATAGTTGATATATTGTAAAAGATTGACTATATTTCCCTCCCTACTCTCCCACCTTCTACTAGTTCTATTCTCTACCTTGATCCCATCCCTTTTCAAAAGTGGGTGCTTCCAACATCCCTCCCCCCCCAGCCTGCCCTCCCTTCCATCATCTCCCCTTTCATACCCTTCCCCCCTACTCTCCTGTAGGGTGAGATACCCTATTTAGTGTGTATTTCATTCCCTCCCCGAGCCAAATTCAATGAGAATAAGGTTTACCCATTCCCTTTTGCCTTTGTATTCTTCCCCTCCATTGTAACCATTTTCCCTTGCCTCTTCTATATGAAATAGTTTACCCCATTCTGCCTCTCCCCATCTCCTCTCATTATATTCCTCTCTCAGCTCTTAATTTCACCCTTTACGTACAATCCCTTCCTTTTAAATTTGTCCTGTGCCCTCTATCTATGTCTACCTGTATACATATATACACATATTCACATATGTATTCATACGGCCATATATCCTTCAATGAAGACATGTATATATATTCCACTATTTTCATACTGAGAAACGTTTCATCAGTTATAATTATTATTTTCCCATGTAGGAGTATTAATAGTTCCACTTTGATAAGTTCCTTATGGCTTCTTTTCCCTGTTTACCTTCTCGTGCTTCTCTTGCTTCTTGTAACTGAATGACAAATTTTCTATCCAACTCTGTTTTTTTCATCAAGAATGCTTGAAAATCCTCTATTCCACTGAATGACCATATTTTTCCCTGAAACATGATACTCAATTGTGCTGGGTAGGTGATTCTTGGTTTTAATCCCAGCTCCTTTGCCCTCTGGAATATCATATTCCAAACCCTTCGATCCCTCAGTATAGAAGCTGCCAGATTCTGGGTTATCCTGATTGTGTTTCCACAATATTCAAACTCTTTCTTCCTGGCTGCTTACAATATTTTCTCCTTGATCTGGGAATATCGGGAACCTGGCTATAATATTGCTAGGATTTTTCTTTTTTAGATCTTTTTTAGGAGGTGATTGGTGCATTCTTTCAACTACTATTTTCCCCTCTGGTTCTAAAATATCAGGGCAGTTTTCATTGAGAATTTCTTGCAGTATGATTTCTAGGTTCTTTCTTTTATCATAGCTTTCAGGTAGTGCAATAATTTTTAAATTATCTCTCCTGCATCTATTTTCAAGGTCAGTGGTATTTCCCATGAGATATTTCACATTGCCTTCTATTCTTTCGTTTGTTTGGATCTTTTTAATAGCATCTTGATTTCTCATAAAGTCATTAGCTTCCATTTGCTCCAATCTAATTCTGAAGGAATGATTCTCCTCAGTGAGTTTTTGAGATTCTTTTTCCATCTGGCAAATTTGGCTTTTTAATGCATTCTTCTTCTTATTGCATTTTTGAGCCTCTTTTGTCAATTGTGTCAGTCTGTTTTCTAAGGTGTGATTTTCCTCAGTCAGGCTGTTGATTCTCATTTCGTAATTTTCTTGCATTTTCCCCATTTCTCTTCACTATTTTTCCTCCACTTCTCTTATCTGCTTCTTGAGGTCCTCTATGGCCTGTAACCAGCTCATGTTTTCCTTTGATGATTTTGGTGCAGGATTTCTGACTTCAATGTTTTCCTCCTGTTCCATCCTTTGATCCTTTTTGTCTAATGTTGGGTTCTTCGGTTTGCTTTGTTTCTTTTACCTGGGCATGTTGCCACTCAATTACTTGACTTTTGGGCTTTTTGCCACAGTAGGACTCTGTTAACAGACAGGGCAGCTTCTGTCCCAAACCCTGGGGTTTTCTCAGCTGCCAGAGCTATTAGTTGGAAGCCCTTGTTGAAGCCTCCACAAGCTCTGGCAATCTGGACACACAACCCAGGACCTCCACCATAGATCGCAATCGAGATCCAAGCAGGTTAAATCAAGAGCGATTATCCCTCTCAATGGCCACTTGTTCCCCCTGCACTCTGCAGGCCAGTATCTGAAGTGCTATGTGACAGCGGCTGCTGCACCCCAGTCCTCAGAGGCTTCTTGCCTAGGGGGCAAAAGCTGAGGCACTCCCAACTACTGGGTCCCAAAGTCCATACTTCTCTGACCTCTCACTTTTTCCTTTGCATCTATTTATTGATAATCTGGAAATGACCACAGCTGCTGGTGATTTGGAGTTCCTCCAGCCAGTGGCTGGTCAGGCCTGCCCTAGGGCTAAAACCTCAGCATGGAGCTGGGCTCTGCTCACAGAGCACTGTGCTGGATGATTCCTGCCAGCCAGCGTGGCTGTCCTCAGTGGGAGATTAACTTCTCTGGGTCATTTTGTGGGGTCTGTAGCTCCAAAGTTTGTTTAGAGTCCCCTTTTACTTGAATTGGGGAAGGTGGAAGCTGGGAGGCAAGTGGAGGACCTGCTTCTACTCTGCCATCTTTACCCCACCCCACTAAAATAGATAATTTTGACTGTGGTTAATTAAAAAGGCTTTTTACAATCAAAACCAAAACAGCCAAATTTAGAAGGAAAGCAGAATCATGGGGTTTGGGGGCCAGAATTTACAGCGAGCATCTCTGGGAAAAGTCTCATTTTTCAGATATATGGAGATTTTTTTCAATTTGTGAAATAAAAAGGGATTTATATAAATTAGTACAATAAAAAGATGATTGTATAAGAAGCTGCAAATTACTATGCACAGCTTGCCATTCCTTTCAAAAGATAAAGCAAAATTTAGAGTTTTTTTTTTTTCCTACAACTAACCCCAGAGATGGTTACGATTTGTAATGGCAAGCACAGAAGTAGTTCACGCCCTGTATCAGATATTGACTTAACACCTTTTTTCAGTTCAAGTTTCTTTTGAGCCTTGTATCAAGTCTGTTAAGAAAAAGAATGTGTGAACACCACAACTTGTGAACCCTAGAACTCATGAACTCCTGCAACAGGAAGAGGAGGAGGTAATGTCCATATATAAGGAGAGGTCTTAGCTAGAGACAGGAGAACTGAGAAGAGGACTTTTGTGGTGGCAGTGTCAAGAAAGAGAAAACTTGTGGTATTCTGGCACTCTGTCTGCTCTTTATGTGTTAATGTTTGTTTCTGATACTTTGTAGAGAAGTCCTGGGACCTTATTGGAAACTCTGAAAGGGGATTTTTCTGGTTGTATGTTTACAGAAGTCCTGGAGGAGAGTTTTGTAGGTCCTTGGACTTTACAGATGATTTATGCTGACCTCTTGGACCTTGTTTGTGGGTCTTTGTTGGTTTATATGTTGATGATTCGTGCCGACCTCTTGGACCTTGTTTGTGGGTCTGTGTTGGTTTATATGTTGATGATTTGTGCTGACCTCTTGAAGCTTGCTTGTGGGTTTGTGTTGATTTCTATGTTGATGATATGTGTTGAGTTCTCAGACCTTGTTGGTTGGTCTGAGTTGATTCCACAGGCAGATAGTGAATTGATGATGGTACCAGTAAAGTGTATGAACATTATCATGGCTCTGTCAAGCTTTGTCTTCCCAGAAACAGAAGCTGTGAAGGACTTGAGGTGGACTGGACACTGTGACCTTCAATATGTAATGGGACCTGGGTGAAGAACTGGATAAGGAGCTGGACAAGGAACTGGTTGCTGCCTACCTTTGAACCCAGGTGACAGTTGGAGCTGGGACTATGGAAGAAGAACCATGGAAGCTGAGAGCCAGCCTCGAGTAAAGCTGAAAGAAGACTTTACTTGGATACTGTGTACTGACTGAGAAGATTATGATTTACTGTCACCTAAGGGTGGAGAACTTTGACTTTTGTACTTTGTGATTGAATTAAGAATTTTGTGATTGACTAAATGAATGTACTTTGTTGAAAACTGTGACCACTTTGTTGAAAATTATGGCTATTTTAGTGATAAGTTGTTGAGTTGTGACATGGTGAATGCTATATTTTGATTTTCTGCGATAAGTTGTAACATTGTGAATGCTGTATTTTGATTTTCTATGAATGTTTTGCTCTGATTTGCTATTGAATAAATAGAGAGTTTGCTTATATGGTATAATCAGCACCTTGAAAAGCTTTTCATAGCAGCAGTACTCTGGAAAGCTGCTTAGGCTTGGCTTTACATCATTAGACACAAATAGCTACATATATGTAAAATTACTCTATACATAATTCTTCTTATCAGTTCTTTCTCTGGATGTAGATAGCATTTGTCTTCATATGTCCTTTATACTTAATTTTGGTATATATAATAGAAAAAATAACTTTTTTGTTCAAAGTCGTTCTTAAAACAATATTGTTTTTACTGTATGCAATATTCCCCACTTTCTGTTCATTTCATTGTTCATTATTTCATGCAATTATTTTTTTCCCCTCCTAAAATCACTGGTTTCATCATTTTACATAACACATTAGTATTCCATCACAATCATATACTGCAACTTGTTCAGTCATTCCCCAGTTAAAGGGCATCCCTAAAGTTTCCAGTTCCTTACCACCACAAAGATAACTGCTATAAAGATTTTAGAACATATAGGTACTTTTCTTTTAATAATTAACCTAAATATTTTAGTATGCAATAATTCATTTGCCCCTCCCCTTTTGGGAAGTGCAGAGTCATTTAATAAGTGTTCAAGTCATTAGCCAGTGCGTAAATGGTCAAATGAGATATGCAAAAGCAGTTTTTAGAAGAAATTAAAGCTTTCTATAGTTATATGAGGAATGTCCTAAGTCACTATAAATCAGACAAATATAATTTAAAACTCTGAATACCACCTCACCCCAATCAGATTGACTAATATGACAGAAAAGAAAAGTAACAAATGATAAAGGGGATGTGGAAAAATTTGGACACTAATGCACTATTGGTGGAGTTTTAGACTGATCCAATCATTCTGTGGAACAATTTGGAACTAGGCCCAAATGGCTATAAAATTGTGCATAACTTTTGACCCAGAAACACTGAATAGGACTATATCCCAATGAGATAAAGATTTTTTAAAAGAATGACATATATACATAGACATAAATGTAAATAAACATATACCTATACATATATGTATATATATAACATCTCTTTTTGTGGTGGCAAAGAATTGTAAATTGAGGGGATACCCATCAGTGGAGGAATGCCTGAACAAGCTTTGGTATATTAATGTGTGGAATACTATTGTACTGTATGGAATGAAGAGCAAGATGTTTTCAGGAAAATCTAGGAGGACTTGTGTGAACTGATACAACTTGAAGAAAGCAGCATCAGTAGAACATTGTGCATAGTAACAGCAATACTGTATTGTGATCAACTGTGAATGACTTAGTTATTCTCAGCAATACAATGATCCAAAATCATTCAAAATGACTTAGGATGAAGAAAGCTAGCCACCTGTAATGGGAATGTAAATTTTCAAGATCTTCCCTGCCCCTAGGCTAAAGTGCACCTGGAGCCTGGGGTGGGAGGCTTGTTTTTCAGTAGATACTTTTTGATTGGGCAGTGAGTCAATAAGATTGTTACATTCTCTGAGCCAGGAGAAGGCTATATAAGCCCTGATGTGTAGCTTTGTTTTGGGGCTCACTTTGAGAAGTGTTCTGTGTTTTGATCTGGATTCTGGGAAGCCATTGTTGAGAACCCCCCCTCGGCTTTGAAAAACCCAGATGTTGATTTGGTATGGATGTAATGGTTGGACAGTTTGGAAATCTGTCTACTTGATCTGTTTCTCTGTCTTGATAATTCTTTCTGTATACTTTGAAGTTTGGGGTGCTGACCTTTTTCCCCTGAACTAGGTAAATGATACATATTTGACTGATTAAAGTAAGCTTGTTAACCCATTTTGAGTTGCTTTCCTTTAACAAAGCAGATCTATGAACCTGTATTGGCAACAAACCCTGGGAACACTTGGGGTGCTTGCTGCTACACCACTTCCAGGGAAAGATCCAATGACATCCTTAATATAAATTGAAACATATTTTTTTTATTCTCTCTCTCTCTCTCTCTCTCTCTCT
>NW_027185809.1:44076316-44078329 GCF_028583685.1 Petaurus breviceps papuanus
GACTGGAAAAGGGAGACTATTTAGAACAAAAAAATATAAAAGAATATTCAATGTTCTTACATATAATTTAAAAAATTGAAATAAGATTTCTCTTCAATGATAATTTAATTTTCCCCATGTGATCAAATCTGTTTCTTTTTTTGTTTTTTCTTGCTTAATTTTTAAAGTATTATTTTATTTTTAGTTCCAGATCTTTTCCTCCTCTCACCACTCCCTCTAGCACCTAAAAGGAAATACAAAACTTATTACAAATATGAAGTCATGCAAAACAAATTTCAACATCACTCATGTTAAAGAAAAAAAACAAGATAAAGAAAGGAAGAGAAAAAATACTTCAATCTGCATTCATAATCTATCAACTCTCTCTTTGGAGGTAGAGAGCATTTTCCATCATGAATCCTTTGAAATTGTGGTTGGTCATTGTCTTGATCAGTTACTGAGATTTCAGCTAATGTTTTAAAAATATTATTATTACTGTGCAAATCATTCTCCTGTTTCTGCTCACTTCACTTTTTATGAGTTCCTATGTCTTCAAAGGTCTTTATGAAAATATCCCCTTCATCATTTTTCATAGCAAAATACTATTCCATCATATTCAAATATCTGGTTCTTAAAGGGTTATTTTCTTTGTTTTGTTTTGTTTCTATTTTTGTTGTTCAGTCATCACTGCTCTGGTCTGCACTCTGCTCCTTACCCAAATTGGGTCTCTGCTTCCTTGCAGCTGAAAGTAGTAGTGTTTCTCTTTACCCTGGAAGTGTAACCTGGAACTAAATATAGGCAAGGGAGAGCTCAGTCCTCTGCTCAATGTTAGCACGATCTTCTCTAATCTGTTTTTGACCAGTTGAAAAATTCCCTTATTTTGTTTGGGTTATGACCTCCCAAAGCCGTTGCTGCTACAATTGCAACTGTCTCTAAGGTTTAAAGTTGTTTTGACATTTCATATACTCCAGTCCAGCCCTCACTCTAGTGCCACATACCTTACCTTCTAAACTCCCAAGTTGTCTTGCCATGGAAAAAAAATGTTTTACCACTTTTTTTTTTAGCTATGCTCCTCTAGTATACTATTCGATATGTTATTTTTTCAGCTGGAATGGTACCTCTATGCAGTCATGTTGTCTCTACCTAAAATGAAGTTTCTATACATGCCAGTAGCCATACCAGAATGAAAAAAAAAATAACAAACAAAAAATATTCAGTAAAGAATCTATAGAAGGATTGCAGATATTTTATAGCTGAAGGAAACCTTAATGAGAAGACACTGAATCCATCAGACATCCATGTTATGGATAAATAAACTTAGGCGCAATGAGTTTTAAATGACTTGTATATATGATCATGCAACTATTATATAGATAAGGTAAGAGTTGAGTTCTGCTTTTCCTGGCTGCAAGTCAAGCATTCTATCTGCTATCCTATGAGGTATAAACCAATACACTGCCTATAAAGTACTTCCTAACTTGAGAAAACAAATTTTAGAATTGTACTTCAAGTTGTCTGATTACATTCAAGGGTGAGTTGAATACTTCATTTGACTGTAAAAAAAAAATCTGGATTCTTTGATTCCTCTGGATAAAACATCACCTAATCAACACGTCTTTTAAAACATTTTATAATTTTCACCCAATCATCCTTTCTAGGCTTATTGTTCATCATTCAAATTCCCTCAATCTAGCTTCTAGACAAAATTTCCTAATTATTGACATTTTCCCCTCCCGATTTCTATGCTTCAACACAAGCAATTCCCCTATTAAGCGAGGACTGTATCCTCCTCTCAATTTTACTGCTTAAAAATATTATTTTCATTCTGTAATCAACCCCCTTTCCCCCACCTAACATAGTAAGACTATGATAATTTATCATAATGTTTATATTTTCTAATACCTATGAAATAACATTCTAAATATTCATGTATGTACATATAATATACACACAATAGAATTTAAGCTCCTTTGAAGGTAGGTAGTCTCTTCCCTTCCCTTCCCTTCCCTTCCCTTCCCTTCCCTTCCCTTCCCT
>NW_027185809.1:44078339-44080341 GCF_028583685.1 Petaurus breviceps papuanus
CCCTTCCCTTCCCTTCCCTTCCCTTCCCTTCCCTTCCCTTCCCTTCCTTTCCCTTACCTTTTCATTTCTTTTAATTCTCAATACTTAGTGCATTGTACAAAAAGAAGGATTTGAAAAGTGAACTAAGGGGTGGCCAGGTAGCACAGCGAGTAAGAGCACGGGCCCCAGTGTTGGGATGACCTGGGAATCGAATCTGGGCTCAGACACTTAGCACCCACCCAGAAACACCTGGCCATGTAACCTTGAGCAAGTTACTTAACCCCAATTGCTTAAAAACAAAACTGAATTAAACTCAAATGTATTAAAGTTCAAATGAATTGAACTATAATTCAATCCATTTGAGTTGGATTGGACTGAATTAATTGAATTGAGCTGAACTGATTGCTAGTGTGTCTATTATTAATTACTAGTTGAGGTGGGAAGAACTTTGTAACTTTAAACTTGGTTATGTTTTTTTATGGATTCTAATGTTATGGTGTACATTAAAAATAGCCATTTAATATTAGTGGCAATTTGAGTTTGGTCTGCACATGTGTTTGTAACTTATCATATTACAATTGGTCCATGAGAATGGAAATAAATAAAAGCAAAATAATTCCTAGATTCTCCTAAATTAATTTTGAAGAAATCTCACTTTAAAGGGCTACTTGACAAAATTTCTGTCAGTATAGGAGCAGGATGAATTTATTAATAATCTCTTGAAATGCTGTCTTTTTCTATTGCTTTTTTTTTTTACTATAATCATGTCAAATACCACATATGTTCCTTCTCCCCCTCATCGTATATTGACTTTTTCCAGGGATAATAGGGAAGGGATACAAAGGCAAATTAAAATTCTTTAATGTTTTAAGGCATTTCTGAAAACTATTCAGACTATAGATACCTACCATCCACAAGCTTCAAGCTAATTTCTACATCACTTAGGATAATTATAACAAAAATGTCATCAAATTAATTCAGATCCCAAGTGATGAAATTAAAACTCAAATTAGAATAATTCCTAAATACATTTAGAATTGAAGTAGTAACATACACATGTGTTCTATGTATCAATATGTATATATCAACCATGAATATACACACATATGTATATATGAAATATAAAAGCTACTTTTATGATTCTGTGACAATATTGATGTAATATGTAGCAGTGTCTAGTACTTTGATAATGAAAAATGAGTGGGATAAATTACAATAGATTGCTTTTTCTTAATTGAGCTTGGGATCAGTAGTTACATGTTTTTTTTGTTCCTCTACAATGAAACCTTGTACAAAGGTGTCACTTGTATGTAAAAAAAAATATTTTGTAAATGATTTCCAGTTTATTTCTCATCCAATAAGGGCTCTTCCCTCACACTGCAAAATCATTTCAACCTTACCCCTTCATGATGAAATTACAAAGGGATCTTCAAATTTCATTACAGTGTAAAAAGCAGATAATAACGACAACAACAACAAGCTGCTTATGTGTAAAATATGATGTTACATATGACAGGGGATGAAGAGATTAATATACTCAAACTCAAATTCTTATCTCAGGCCACTTAAAACTTAAATGGACATAATAGACATAAGCATTTGCAAACATAGTAGAAAATACAACAGAACAGCATGAAATCTGATAGCTTCAAATGAGTGAGAAATAACTTTTGTTAAGAAATTGGGACTGAAGTCTCCATGGAGCCTGCACGTTAGCTGGACCTGCTAAAATGTGGAGTACTTTACTGCTACCTCTCAAAATTTCTAACTTGGTTCAAATCACATCTCAAATGATATATCCTACCTGAGGCCTTCCAGGATACAGATTATTTTTATTTTTTATCCGTCTTCAAATTGTATTGTCCTAGTATTTATTCATCTCTGCACATATCCTCAGTTGAATATTAACTCTTTGACAACAAGGACAATTTTTTATTTCTTTCCTCCTTCCTTCCTTCCTTCCTTCCTTCCTTCCTTCCTTCCTTCCTTCCTTCCTTCCTTCCTTCCTTCCTTCCTTCCTCCC